>NC_028455.1:33046404-33091585 GCF_000263155.2 Setaria italica | reverse complement strand
TTGCAACTCCTCGTCTTCGTCCTCCGAAATGATCAGTATGTATGACCGACTACCTCTACGCCGTGGACGACGACAATGCCGCGGCAGGCCACTCGGCCCGCGCCGCCGCCGCCGTGCATGCCGCCATGCCGCGCCTGGAGGAGGATGTGCGCTCCCTTCTCTCTTCCTCCCTGCGGCGCTTCTCGATCTCCTCGGACGACATCGACGATGCGACGCCCAGCGCGTCGCCGCGCCACGGCACGCTCTCCCCGGACGCCACGGCCTCCGTGCGCGGCGTCGCGGACCAGATAGTCCGCGCCGGGTCTCCGTCCGCCGCAACGCGCTCGCGGAGTCCGTGCAGCTCCTCGGCGTCGAGGCCGTCGCCATCGAGGAGGTGACCAAGATGGAGTGGAGCGTGCTCGACCAGAAAATGCGCCGGTGGAGCCACGCTGTCAGGGCCGTGGTCAGGACCTTCCTCGCCGACGAGCGCCTGCTGTGCGACGAGGTCTTCGAATTGGACGAGGAGCTTGGCCACGAGTGCTTCGCCTACATCGCCAGGGGAATGTTCGAGGCACTCACTGACGTGCAGCCGGAGCTCGAAGCCCTATTCTCCGGCGATGCCGCGCGCGATTTCTTCACTGGCTAGTTCTCGAGCACCGTCGAGCAGACGAGCAGTTGGGCTCCACCTTGCGCCACACGATTGAGGAGTTCAGCTACGCCATCCACGGCGAGTCATCGCGGAAGACCGTCCACGGCGGCCGACTCCCGCGGCACCCTGTACGTGGTCCTTGGCGACGCCGGCCTCGACGACACCGACGAGGCCTCCTCTGACGGCGGCGGCTCCGCCTCGACGCCGTGCGTGCGCTACATTTGAGAGCTGCTCACACTCCTGCGGAGGAGGAGGAGGAGGAGTGAATCACGTGCGACGTGGGCTCGTGAACGTGAGATGCGGCGGCGCCGGGAGTCAACTTTTTCGTCACCGGCTTGTTTGATGAACAGACAGATGGTGGGCCGACGAATATGGGCCGTCGAGTGAAAATACTGATATACCCTTTGCTTCATTTTTAGAAATAAGTTTGTGGCCCACTAAAAATTGGTACCGGTCCACAATTTTGGTTCCTTGTACTCCTACTTTTTAACCAAACGATCTGGACCGATTGACGGCTATTAAATTTTTCAAACACCGTAAATATGATCAGTATGAGGTTGTGAAAATTTATTTTGTTGGAAAGTTTTGTTTCTAAATTAAAGAAAATTGTATATCATTCCTGAATACGTTAAATATACCACCTTGATCAAATAATTGTTTTTGGTATAGTAATTGCTATTTAGCAAGCGAGCTTTAATTTGTTGCAATGGTTGTAAAGTACCCATGGGTACTTCTAGATACTTTCTCTTCATTTTTTTTCCTGACCGTTGACCTTAAGACCACCGTAATTAAAAATTTTGCATTAATTATGTTAAGGGTAGGTGTTACAGTAATTAGACTTGTTTTTCAAGGGCTAATCCCCAGGCGCCTCTCGGTCGATCGCTATTCCGTCGTCGCCGCGGCCGCACCCAAAGTCGAGCCGGTGCAACTCAACTGTCCGATGCCATGTCGGGCAGCAGCACGTTGTCCTCGAACGACTGGAAGTACCGCCGGTTGCGTGCAGCGTTGGCGACCTCGCCGTCAGAACCACGTTCCCGAAGGACCCTCTGGGCACGGGCGCACGGCGTCCAGCCCGAGCCGCACGCGGTACGGTGGACGCGGTCTCGAAGCGTCGTATCCGTCGGCGCGCGGGCTGGTGTTGCGCGGACGAGGTACGTAATCACGAGGCCGCTGCACCTGCACGTCCATGCTTTTCCAATGAAATGGAATGGCGTTCGTGCGTGCCGTACGTAGCTAGGTTGTGTGATTTCAAACATGGCGCTTTGTGCATTGTGTGTTGGCGTCAAAGAAGCTTGTGCACAGCTCCAAACCCGGCCCATTGCACAAACGAGAGCTCACATTCCAGGACTTCAATGCTTGACGTGGATGCTCGCCTTCTTGACTAGCAACATAAACTACTGCTGTTATATGCATACACAACCCACGGGAGAATTATTACCCGGGCGCTTCTCGTGCAGGCCTGAAGCGCACCGGCAAGATCGAGCTGCCGCCTCCGGTGGCTCAACTACCTGCGCCCCGACGTGCGTCCACTATCGCCAACAGGAGCTTTGCCGTGTGTCCTGGCACACGGGAAAGCCAAAAAACACTCAGCAAAGGGCACTCGGCACAAAAAGATTCGGCAAAGCTGTCTTTGCCGAGTGTTTTTTGTTGAGCACTCGGCAAAGACTTTGCCAAGTGCTAAACCCGACACTCGGCAAAGACTTTTCGAAAAGTATAAAAAAACACCGCCACTCGACCGCGGCTCCCCCCCTCCGCCGCCATTGCCACCACCACGCAGCCGTCACTGCCACCACGCCCGCCACCGAGCTTTCGTGGTCGTGCTTCCTGAACAAGATGTTCGAAATTTCTTTTCATTTCACGGGTAAAGCCTCACACTGGACTCAATAACATGAATATCATTTTTCTACTCATTTTATTCTATTATTTGAATCACTTACGGTTCAAATTTGACTTATACCAAAAAATTTCTTGAAATGCAATAAATTAATTAAATATAGCAAAAAAATCCAGAAATATATCAAATTTTAACATGGAGTACCACATGTTGTATGTGGAAAGTAGAAAAAGTTTCAAAGTCAGAAGAGAAAAAAACTTATTTCTTTGCCGAGTGAAAAAAAACACTCGGCAAACTTATTTCTTTGCCGAGCGAAAAAAAACACTCGGCAACCCACATCTTTGCCGAGTGTTTTTTTTCCAGCACTCGGTAAAGAGTTTGTTTGCCGAGTGCAATTATTTTACCGAGTGTTTTTAGCGCAGCACTCGGCAAAGAGATTGTTTGCCGTGCCCGAAGGATTGCACTCGGCAAACCCCTTGCACTCGGCAAATTGACTGTTTCCGGTAGCGTCGTCGAGGCAAAATCCCGGCGAAGGAGCAGCTGCTCATCCTCGAGCTCCACTCACAGAGTCCCAGTGGCAGTAGGGCAATCCGCTGGTCCAAGATCACGGAGCACCTGCTCGGTCGCACCGATCGACAACGAGATCAAGAACTACTGGCGGACCAGAAGCACGCCAAGCAGCTCCGCTGCGACGTCAGCTACCGCCAGTTCCTCGACGTCGTGCGACACGTCTGGATGCCCCGCTTCGTCGAGCGCATTCAGGCCGAGTACTCCGGCGGCCACGCTACTGCTGGCCAGGCGGCGGCTGTGGCAGTTGCGCCGCCGCCGCCGACCGTGATCTGAGCGCGCCGGCCGCGTACCACCTCGGCAAGTACGGCAGCCACATGCAAAGCGCCGCCGATGTCGTCTCGTCGAACAAGGCTCATGGCGGCGGCTACATGTCCACGCGGTGGGTTCACAATTTCAGCGATATTCGATGAAAATTCCGAAATTTCGTCTTTTCCGAGGGTGAACGGAAAAATATAGTATCGGCCTTGAATTTTGACATCTTATATACAAATAGAGATCTGTGGTGTAGTGGTATGCCTCTTTTCCCCAGATTAGATAAATACAAACCTATTCTAAACTCTCACAACCCTCTTCGGCTGCTCTTGCTATCGGCCCGACCCATCTCTACAGCCCACCAGGCCGTCTCCCTCTCCTTGCGCGCGCGCACGCGGCCCAGCCTGCCCAGCCCACCACCTCGGCCCACCTCACCCGCCAGCACACCGCAGCCCAGCCTAGCCGGCCCACCACACGCCTCTGGCCCACCTCCTCCCTCGGTAACTCCTGCTACTAGGAAAGAATAAAAGATTATTGCATGCAAACAAAGACAAGACTGATAACATTGTCCACGTGCACGTAGTTTTAAAATTAAAAAATCATAAATTATAAATCGGGCATTTAAATTAAATTTCGATTGCACTACTGTATTTCTTATGATGAGAGCTTTGAAACAAGATCACACTCGACTATGTTTGGATGAATTTTATTACAAAATATTTTTTAAATATGAAATATTAAATTTAATTACAGCGAACAAATACTTGAATAACTAGTACAAATAATTGTCTAATACGAACAAAAAATAACAGGATGAGCAAATGATTATAAACAGTGAATAAAAATAATCTGAACATCATGAGGATTGCATGATGCAAATAAAAATAGATGTATAATAGTCTATTGTAAACAAAAGATTCAAAATTTGAAAGTTTGAAGATTCTTTTAAAAATATGTACAGCTAGAACAAATTATACAAACTCAAATGTTATACTAATCAAACAAATTATATAAATTCATAGAGAAAAATAAATACACCCGGAACAAATTATACGAACTCATAGAATAAAATAGTAGTACACATTGAACATATTATATGAATTCGTAGAACAAAAGATCTATATACCTTGAACAAATTGCTGGAACTCATAGAACAAGTATTCATAAACCTAGAACAAATTATATGAAGTCATCGAATAAAAGTTTGTACACTTGGAATAAATATATTTTGGATATATAACGGTATTTTAATCCACGAGTCTACATAGGTGACCAGTTCAATCATAAAAGGGAAATAAACGAATCAGTGTCGCGAATGAATGAGTCTATTGAACACATAATTTTACACTCCAAACTAATAAATCTATATAGAATAACAAAATTTACTAAGTAATGATCTTGAATGTACTACTAAGAAAAATATATATAGTATTATAAAAGGTATAAGAGAAGAGTAAAAATAGAAAAGGAAAATGAATCAAATAAGGGGAAAAAATACGTTTGATAGGAAATTAGAGGAAAACCAAATTAACTAAGAGATTAAAGAAAGAAGAGAACATAAAAATGAAAAAACTTCAAGTAATTCTGAACGTTTGAATACATTTGATAGCCAGCGCGCCACTTCTGAATCCTGAAGAGGCTGCTGAGAATGTCTCGTGCATCCAAATTCAAACTGATGCAATCTTGATCTGTTAGCAATTTGACTATATTACAGGTCCTTTGGATGCCTCTGTTGTGTCCAAGACTCTTCGAAGTATTTATGACTACTCGTGATGTGATCTCGAGAGTAATTCTCTCCCCCAATTCTCCTAAGAAAACCATGCTTTTTTTCTTAAAAAAATTCTGAACTTGTTTTCAGAAAAGGACTACTACACACTAGCTGTATGCACTGGTGTAGTGGCCTTGAGCCCTTGACATCACCATGTGCCGGCCATGCTAGCTATCCGGCTGGGAGGTGACAAGCAGTGAACTTGAAGCTCGTCAGCACTCTCTGCGACTCTGCAGATACTCCGACGAGCACCACTGGCAGTGTGCGTTTGCAGGCGCCGCCACACGCCGACCATGCACCGAATTATGCAGGAATAAGGAGTCACCATCAGGCTCGCTAACCTAATCATGTCGCATGTATATACAGGTACTCTAATACCGGAGTTCAGTGAAGTGCATCTCTGAAAGAGAAGAAACGGAGACGCTTATTTCAAAAAAAAAAAAGAAAAAGAAAAAGAAACGGAGACGCCAGGAGCACATCAGCAGCCAACGAACTCGATGGTCCTTCCTCTTCTCCTATGTCCCCTTTCCCTCCAAGCTCTCGAGCACTGCAGCTTCACGTTCACGTCGCGCTCGCTCGTTCACGGCGAGGACAGAACCGGCCGGCTCGATTGGCTGCCGGTGAAACACGGCATGCATTGTGAGGACCTAGCTGCCCATATTCCTCGTCAGTTTCGTCAGAGAGATCGACACTGCAACAAGCTGATGATGATCTCCATTTTTCGTAGTGCCTGAC
The DNA here is from genome assembly GCF_000263155.2 of Setaria italica. Lineage (NCBI taxonomy): Eukaryota > Viridiplantae > Streptophyta > Magnoliopsida > Poales > Poaceae > Setaria > Setaria italica. Next base: position 33,085,798 of record NC_028455.1, on the reverse strand, counting down.
ACTAAGCAATACACAGACTGAAGCTGAAATTCCAACCACACTGATCAACTGTAGCAGAGCAGGACAAGATCGAATTAAGGAATTCAGAGCAAAGATGATCACAAAAAAGCTGAATTTAGTAATTTACAAGTATACGAGAAGCTTGACCATAGAAAATGCAGCGAGGTGGCACCAGTGGCGCAAAACTAGTCCACCTAAACACCCGAGATATGCTCGGAATATTTGTTAGTTGGGCCAATTCGATCACTGTCTTCTGAACCACACCCAATTTCCGGCACTATGTTATTCTCCTGATCTCATCCCCATCTCTCTCCCTCTTTGGATCAAGTACAATAATTATGATTTTGCAGGTAATTAACAACAGCGCTCATGTGACACACTCCAATAATCTGAATATATCATTTGATTCTGATTTCTGCCCAAAAACTAATTCCGGTTTGCTGTCTGTCTGTGATGACGCCTACGCTGATGTAGAAGTATACCACTGATTTACACACTAGTTTAGAGCCGATTCTTTTCGTCCTTGTCGAGGGCGACGCCGTCGCCTTCGTTCGCAGTAAGAATGCGATGCCCGTTTGCGAGAGAGTTGACAGGGGGAGGTGGTGAGAAACTGAGAACCGATAAGCCTGACCGACCTGTCTGCTCCACGGAACGCATACATGGCTGTCGATGGAGGTCGTCTTCGTCTTCCTCGTTATCCTTTTCCCTTGTTGCGTTGTGTGCCCTGGGCAGAAGAATTTGATCCTTCAACATTTTTCATGTGTGACTCTCCTGCACTTTCTGTCACAGTCAACCTACCTGTATGTGAGGAAAAAAAGAAGAAGAATGTTCAGAGTCATGCTTCTTTGATAGATGATAGCCAGAGCCAAGCAAGGCTTGGTGGCTACTGAATTGAAACTTCTGCTCCTGTGTTCAACTAACCTCTAGTTGGTTTCAGTAATTCTCAGTTTTGGAATTGTTGAACTGGAGCATTAATCTTTTTCTCTCTCTTTAGAATAAGTGGCCAAGATCTGTGGTTGTGAGACATGTCTGGTGGCTCCACTAGTGGCCCACTCCAAATCGCTGATAATGCACGTATTGGTGGAGAATCGATCTGGCCCACATTGATGCTTTTATTTGCATGCATTACAACCTAGTAGTAGGAGTTAGTAGTGATGATGCTCAACCTATTCCACTTTGGTAGGCTGCTTATTTGCCCCTGCAACTTATAGTTGCATAGCAAGTAACCTAATATCACTCATATCCCTGCATCATACATGTATAATTGAAGCAAGTGACCTGCTGAAACCATCCATGTCTCTGCTATCCCAAAATTACCTAGTTAAAATTAGGCCCATGGTTTTTTATTATCTAGATTCAGATCCTAATTAAGCGTAACCGGCCACTTACCTTTGCAAAAATTGTATTTCCTCCTATGAGAAGTGACACGCTGGGACGCAGCTCTCCCAGCGTGTTCTAGAAAATTCTATCTAGCCCTCTAAAATCCAAACCGCCACTGTGATGTAGAACACATACCAAACCATACCAATATTTTTATTCTAAGGCCATGCATGAATCTAATTAGCAACAGTATAAGTGAACAGCATATTCAGCCGGTGGCAGAAAGCGACCGGTGACAAAATTTGAGGACAGGGGACTGTGCTTGATTTGGAGCTAAGCTAATTATTGGCGCCATAATTTGCCGATTAAAAAGTCACAAGCCGGCGCAGCGTGTGAGGCCGCCAGCCATTGGCTTGCAACATGAGCAAAAGCGGAGGCTCACCGAACCTGTCCGGTGGCGGTGGCGGTGGCCGGTGGCGACGCAGCCGGCCAATGCACGGCCGCTTGGCCCGGCCCCTGTCGTCACCGCAGGGTCGAGCCGCCCCTCCCCACCGACCGCTACGTCAGGAAGCGCAAATAAAAAATTAAAATTATTTGTAGTATTATTTAGCAATTATTTTTTCAAAAAAATTAGCCAAAAGTCAGGAATTGAAAGAGAATATGTAATAATTTCTTATTAAAATCTGTAGCGATTAGGTTATTGGCGGGTCATTTACTCGACAAAAACATTTTGTGCCGATAGGCATAGTTAAGTAGTTGCTCTTCTGATGCAAACATTTCGTAAGGACTGCGAGCTGCACATGCATGGTTAAGAATAATGCCAATTGATAAATATGGGTTCTGCGGGCCTAACATGAATTCTTAATTTTTTCTGATATGTCTAATGCACTATTGGATCTAACCAGACAAGGTAGCAGCACAAATGATTGCACTGAAAAACAGATTGCACTAGAAAAATAGCAGTGATGGGCACATGAGCACTACCACTGCTAGTACCATTGCCGATCAACTGCTTCTGAAGCCTGAACACACACAAAAAAACACCACACCGAATATCTGCAGCACAATATGCCTAATTGGTGCATCAACAGAGTATGGAAATTGATGTCACGATTTGTTCTTCGGTACTAAAAGATTGTATACCTCGTGTACCTGGTCACTGAAGAAGTGGGAAAGTCATTGCAGTCATGTACATTCACTTTATTCAGGTTTTCGCCAGAGCGAGTGACAGTGAACTGAAAGAGGAAGGTGCAGGTTGTAGTAACAATTTCCCATGCTTTTGCAGTCAAGTCAATCATTGCAACTCAGCACCTTCCAGTTAAGTATTATGGGATGAAACTCCTTTCGTATATGATGAAACTCCTTCTTATCTCTCCTCATAAAGATTTTGCTAAGCCAGCAAAATTACTAACGTGGCACGACGTTTAATACCCATGAAACTCTTCGTGAAACTCGCCTAGTCTATAAATAAGAATGAATCGCGCGCTGCCCTAAATTGAGTGCCACAAGACATTCTCGAGCAGAGTTGAATATCTAGTCAAATTGTCAAACCAGCCGGTACGTCTCTGCAATGGGTACAGTCAGCGCCAGCTGGGCCCTGCTGAATCAGATGAGAAGACGGACAGATAAGATGTACAAAACGTGACATTTCCTGATGATGCATACGTATAAATACATCTACCATTCAATACTGTTTATTTCAAAAAAAAACTTCAGACACCGACAGCTCTGTGATCCTAATTATAAGCCTCCCTTTCTTGACGGCCAGATTGTGAGTTTAATTCAGTGGCAGTGATTAAATAAATAGAAATCAATACGTACTAGGCAGATTGGCGGCTAAAGCACGCCATCGTTTACCAGGTCACACAAGAACAAGAACGCCCAGTTAGAGATGAAAGTGAGAGGAAATTGACGTTGAAACGTGCTGGACAAGCACATACCAATGTTCCATGAAGCTAGCACGCCCAATTTTGAAGCTCTACCAAAAGCCTAGCGAATTAAGCAATAGGCAGCGTCACCGCGTCACCGTGACTGTAACTCATCTGATTTTTTTACCTTTTTTGTTTAGGTATGTTTGGCTGCGTGGCTATAGATCGAACAAGTTTAATTGGAGGAAATCATCTACATGAACAACTCGAATAGCTCATTTGACTCGTGTAGTCGTGCTCATCAGGGTATGTGCTGAGGCGCCGCACAAAGGTCGGTCGTCGCCTAGCCCGATCTCTTCCAAGTTCCAACCTGTGGAAGAAGATACTAACTTGCACGAGACAACAAAATTATGAGCAAGACGTAGAGGGAACATGATTATTCGAGCGTCGCCATCGGTGACAGCTGGAGCTGGAGATAAAAACGTGCCGCCGGAACTTGCTGGGTATGTGTCGTTGCATGCTGCCGGTTTTCGTACGTCCTGCACTTCTCAAGAGAAGATGGTTTCGTCTTGTCACTGGTTGTCTTACGTAACCCCTGGTAGCTCGATGGGTCAGTTGACGATCGTGTGGCTGAGATTTGATGCTGAGGTGACCATCGTGTGGCTGAGCTTTTGTTGATCGCTGGACCCAAAAGCTTGGAGGTACAGAGTTCTCACGTAGTTTTAACTGGCCTCTAAGCAACCTGAATGCTAATCAATGGCTGCTTAGCGTACGGGCATTCATCATCGCCAGCTGCTATGTTGATTTGTTCAGATATCAAAGCTGTTGGTGATACGTTAGCTTTTGTGAGAGTCCTGTGTGTGGGCATTTTGTATACAGCAGCCAGTTTGGTTTAGAGGACACTATCAGATACGTATAGCTTGACAGACCTTCCCTTCCTTTTTTTATTTCTTAAAAAAGAATTTTAGAAGACTGATGAACAACCATTTTCGTTCTCTCTCTCTCTCTAAGAACAATACTGAATAATTTAAAAGTTTGATACAAAATCTCATTGTGGAAATATCAGTATTCGTTTTTCGGCAAAATTAATGCTTGTATTCAGAGTGATCCTGGACGAGGAAAATGCTTTGCATATATAATGTAAGATCTATTTGTATATCCTGATTATAACCAGGTGGTTTTAACACTTTGATTCACAAAAGAGAACAGCAACTCAAGTGATTTAAGCCTTGATCTCTGATGGAATGTATGTACAACGCTACTAAAAAAAATAGCCAACAATTTGTCTATGTCATGTAGAAGCTAGGCTACATGCTACAGCTGCGGATAGTTGCTACAGTACGCAAGATTCGCCCAATCTTTGGTTCTTTCAGCAACAACTGCAGTGACAATAATGCATGAACTACCGCCTACAAATGCATGGCGTATATCAAGCCCTTCCTTCTTTTTCACAAACTAAATATGCATTTATATTCTTTTAGGTAGAAAAACAACCATGAAAGAAGGAAGACGGCCTTTCAAATGAATTTCATATGAAAATACTTTAAACTGGCCGGCTATGTTCACTAGGAATTTCTCTTCCCCTCTTCCTAAAAGTTACCTACTCCGTACATCTTCGTCCTGAACAAAGAAGCTGATTCTCCAACAACTTGTGTTAATTCTCAGTGATGCCTTCCCATGTGAAAAGTTAAATATTCTCAAGGGGATTATATTTTTTGTGGTCTAGTATATTTTATCTAAGTGCCTGTTCTTAGCACAATGGCATGTCCCTTGAATTACAAACCTGAAGATAAATTTGTTATATCGAAACCAATTAAACACCGTGAGTGGATTTGGCTAAGTGAGAAGAAATGTTGAATTGATTTTAATTTCTTAGACTAATTGTATTACTTTACATAGAGTTTTCAAGGGTCTGGTGTGCTCCTTGCATTCACAAGTAATTCTAGTCAATTTTGAATACTGATAGCTTTTTTAACACCGCATTTTTAACATTCATTGATGTATAGATGCCTCGAATTCAAACCATATTTACGTGTCCTACTAACCATAGAAGTCACATGGAAATAAATCCTTCTACCAGCAACCACTGTGCCAAAATGTAGATTTAAATATCATGGGCCAAACTAATTTAATGTTTGATCCATCCACCAAAATAGACCACAGAGCAACAAGGGCAGCACATCATCATCCCAACCTCCCTGCTCCTATCCATTCATGTTCCCTTCACAACAAAAACACACAAGAAAAAGAGCAATATGGAAAACAATGTCGTGAAAACTACATCAATATTTTTTTTGTCTAAAATACTTCTAAGAAGATAGACAAAAGAACAAAAGATGAAGCCAACAAGCCAAGCCACCTAGCCAATCACTCACTAGTTATCCTAGTCATCATCTCCATCTGTCTCTCTAACCAACTCCTCCTCCTTTGCAATAGAGAACAAAATCTCTAACCTCTTGTAGATTCTCTCTCCTAATAAACAGAAAAATAGAAAAAAAAACAAGTGAGATAATAAGAGAGAGAAGGGAGGAGAGAGAGACGCGCTTCCCCTTCCTTCCTGTTGCTCTGCTTGCTCACCCACCCTCCTGGCAGCCAAATCATCCACCCCCAGGCCCCAGCGAACACAGGACGCCATTCTCGCGAGCACAGAAGAGGGGAGGAAAAATCATCTCCTTCAACCTCTCCCCTCCTCCACCAAAATCCCGATCTTTATTCCAGAAAAGATCCTCCTTTTCTGGGTCGATACAGATACACGCAGCTATTTATAGCGTCTGGTCTCGTGGATACGCTCGTTCTTGGCTTCCCCGCGGGGCTGTTGATTTGATTTGAGGGAGTCAAATTCGCCTGCGGCTGAAGGGGGCGCCGGGCGCATGGCGGAGCAGGAGAGACGGCGGTTCGCGAATCTGCGAAGCGTCCGGTGGCGGGTCGATCTTGGCATCCTGCCGGCGTCGCCGGAGGCGTCCGTCGATGAGCTCCGCCGCGCCACCGCCGATTCGCGGAGGAGGTGAGGCTTTGGCTCTTGTTCATGGTGCCCATCGCCCATGTGCTTGTTTGGGTGTTTTTGTCGTCAAGAATCTGTTCTCTCTCTCTCTCTCTCTCTCTCTCTCTCTCTTTTTCCGGCTCCAAATCTTGTTATGCCGTTCGTTTGCTTTCTAGGGTTGGTTATCGTGTTGTGGGGTGTTGTTTTCATCCTCCAATGATTGAGATGAGAAAAAATTGTCTTTCCTTAAGGAAACAATTCAATGACTAAGAGTTAATGCCTGCAATTTGATTACGTTTTGAAGAAATAACTCGTAAAAATTTGGTATATCTTGCTTTATGGTTGTTTGATTGTGCACATGGCTATGAATTTTGATGAGAGAAATTTCCGCGGAACTGGTCATCTACGTATTATATATAAATATAATTGGACTGGTTCCTTCTCCCTGCTGAAGTTGTCATCTTTGTATGATTGGAGCACTCGTTCTTTCTACTTATGAAGATGTATTGGTTTCTTTTATTTTCTTGTAGATATGTTAGTTTGAGGCGCCGTCTTATGGTAGACCCACATCTTCCAAAGGAGGAGGACAGATCATCCAACCTCGTCGTTGACAACCCGCTCTCTCAGAACCCAGGTATTTTGTCCGAGAAAGATTTTACAACAACAAATGATAAACACGAAATTACATAGTGTTGTGCAGGATATACTTTTGTCGCTACCTGTTTACTGGTGCAAAACTCTTGAAATAATTAATATAAGTTGGAACCAATGAGGTTTTTATTGTTAATAGTAGATTTTGTTTTTGTTCCAATGAGGTTTCCTGAACTAGGCTTTAGGCAAGAAAGTCCAGTGGTATCAAGCACAAGTTGTAAGAAATCTATGTAAAAGTGTAAAGGTGTTACCTCACCTTTTTACTCTAGCATACTGGCCTTGTGCTTCGTAGTAGCATAATTACACCTGTAGAAATATGGTAAGATCTTGTTTTCCTTTTAAAGGCGCTGAAGCTCAAGTGCTGGACGCTACTGGATAATAAAGCTTATAATTTTTATCCCAGCGCGCTTTCCTGAATCGAGCTCTAGATTTCTACTACAGCTAGACAATCAATTCTTGTGTAATTCAATGTTCCAGATGGAATGAACAGATACAATTGTATCTCCCTTATGGTGGCAGCTTTACTATAGTGAAATGCAAGAATGCTGCATGTGCTGCCCCAATGCTTAGTGCTATAAGTCCGAAGATTTTATATTTTTATTTAACCTGTGCAGATAGCAGCTGGGGCCGTTTTTTTAGAGGCGCTGAGTTGGAGAAGACTGTTGATCAAGACTTATCTCGATTATATCCAGAAGATGGTAGTTACTTTCAAACACCTACTTGCCAGGCCATGCTAAGAAGAATACTGTTAATGTGGTGCCTTCAACACCCGGAGTGTGGATACCGCCAAGGTAAGAAAGAAACTCTTTGCATATGTAATTGACGGTATCTAGCCTTTGCAGCGTATCTGGTTAGCTTTGCTTTCTCTGAAAATGCCCACGGGGCTGGGACCATTTATTTGCATTTCATTTAATTGGTAGCAGTTACCCTTTAATAAGCTAAATTTCTATTTGTTGAAGTTTGACGAATTGGTTTGGTCACATTATTATCAAGTAGTTTTCCCCGTTCTGTTTTTCTTTTATTTTGATTGCCACTTATGGACTGTTATTTCACAGGAATGCATGAACTACTAGCTCCTCTAGTCTATGTTCTTCAAGTTGACATTGATAAATTGTCTCAAGTAAGGAAGCTCCATGAGGATTGTTTTAATGATGATTTTGATGGGGTGCCTTTCCCAGATACCGATATGGTTTTCAGTTATAAACCTAGAAAGGACTCGAAATGGCATTCTGGAGCTGACAATGGCAATGATTCTGAAAGAGCTTCCAAAGTTAACAGTCTTGATGAGCTTGACATGGATACAAAAGAAATAATTTTACTTAGTGATGCGTATGGAGCTGAAGGTGAACTAGGTGTTGTATTGTCTGAAAGGTTCATGGAACATGATGCCTATTCGATATTTGATGGTTTGATGGATGGAGGTAGCGGAGTGGTTCGCATGGCAGAGTTTTTCTCTGCATCCAAGGTTGGATCTAGCTCAAGTCTACCACCTGTTATTGAAGCCTCATCATCTTTGTTTCATCTGTTGTCCATTGTTGAGCCATCTCTTCATAGCCATTTCATTGAGCTGGATGTGGAACCACAATATTTCGCCCTTCGTTGGCTGCGGGTCTTGTTTGGCCGAGAGTTCTGCCTCAACGATCTTTTAGTTGTATGGGATGAAGTTTTTGCTTGTTCCAATGATATGCTGCTTAGAGAAAATGAAGAATACAGTTTCAAGATCTTGTGCTCATCTAGAGGGGCATTCATCACAGCCATGGCAGTCTCTATGATTCTTCACCTTAGATCATCTTTGTTGGCTACCGAAATAAATACGTCTTGTCTTCAGAGATTATTGAACTTTCCAAACAATGTTGATGTGCATAAGCTAATTGAGAAAGCCAAATCTCTACAGTCTATTGCTATCGATGCAAACACGCCATCCCCATCTTTCCTATCAAAGGACAGCCACGATTATGACAGGGTTTACAGTAATCTTGCTACTTCAACTCCTCCAAGGACCCCATTGCATCCCTTACCTGAGAGTTACTGGGAAGAGCAGTGGAGAAACCTGCATAATGATGGAACAGCTCCCAAGGAGATTGAAAAGGTCCAATCTTATAAGAGATCACTAAAGAAATCGTTGAGTCAAAGGCTTGGTTTATCAAGGACAGAATCAGATCCTTCTCCAGTTATTATTAGTGCCAAGAATTCAGTGAGACGTTGTCTTCTAAATTCTTATGATGACGTAGTACGGGCAGGTGAAGTCGCTGGGAAAATTGAGCAGGATGAATTCCCTATCTCAATTCACAAGGAGCGTGAAAGGCCCTCGCGGCTAAAGTTAAGGGCAGCTAGTGAGAATTTAACACTAAGCTCGAGTGTGGAAACAGCCAATCCACTTGTAGATTCTCCAGTGAAACCTACTGATGAGAGTTCAACAAAAGGAATAGAAGCTTGTTCCACGGGTGAGAATTCTCCAGTTTTCTATGCAGCTAGTGCTGGTACTGAACAAGACAATTGCCACAACAACGATTCTGAGAGGAGTAGCATCACTTCAAACTCGTGCGCTGGTGATGATGATAGAGATGAAGTTTTGCAAGATGAGTCATCCAGCAGTATATATGAGGACCAAATTGTCTCAGAAGTAGCGGCATCTGAAAAAGATGCAGATCCAGTTGGACCCTCTGAGAAAACTGCGGTATCTAATGAAAGAAAGCCATTTATTAATAAGCTACAATGGTTCTTGAGATTTGGCAGACCTTCAGGTGAAGGCAATGTGGAGAAGAGTACTGGTGAGGTATCAGATGATAAACATGCTGTTGTTCCTCCCAGCACTTCCCCTCCTGATGTTAGTTCAGATAGCTCCCGTGGTGGCATAAATTTGGCTTCTGGTGATAAGAAGGTCATGGGCACACTCAAGAATATTGGACAGAACATGCTTGAAAATATCCAGGTATTACATTCAACACCTGTTTTTGCCATTTGCTGTTAAAGTTTGGTAGTTTGGTCTGGCTGGTAGTTCTTGGTAATCCATATACTGCTGATGGGATTTTCCATGTCTTGAGATAGGCTGTTAGCCTTTCATCATTTTCTTTGTTTTAGTTCTCTGTTGTTCAACCTAGTTTTTCGCATCAGGAACTGTCTAAAACATGAGAATAACATTATGTGTATGCAATTTACAGGTGATCGAGTCAGCATTCCAGCAAGACCGTGGCCAGCCAAGTGCCATGGAGAACTTCTCGAACAACATCCTGGGAGGCAAAGGCCAGGTTACCGCGATGGCTGCTCTGACCGAGCTCCGCAAGATCAGCAACCTGCTCCGCGAGATGTGATGTACCCGCAGTCCCACACCCAAGGTGCCACGCCCCCCATTCTTTCCCGATTCATTAGCTCCTCCTCAGATAACGAAGGCCCCTGTAGTTAAAATTAAGGCGCCTAGGCACCCTCTGTATATATAGATTCCATCCCATTCCATTGAGCCCGGTATGATAGAGGCTCTCCTGTACCTAAGGATCGGCTGTCAATTGAGTTGCGCGAGATGAGGGAGTAAACTCTCTCCGGCGTTAGGAAGCAACTTTTCGATGGAAGAACAATTTTGTTCGCGTAAAGATTAGCACAATAAATAAATAAATGAATGAAATAATCTGTGTCCCAAGTGCATTATACTTCTGTTCGTGACGAGCTCATGATTTGGCTGGTGGGCCTGTGGTGGAGCCTGATTGTCTGGTGAACATGTTTATATTCTTATATAACCATGTGCGTCAGCGCAGATGTCGTTCATGATCATTTGGTTGTCTTTGGCAATGAGCAAAAGGCATCAGGTCTTTGGATACCCAGGTGGCCAGGTGCATTGGCTGTTTTGTTTTGGCCGGGGTATGTGTGTCCCTGAATATAGATCATGTCGCCCAGGGCGCTAGAGATTTCCTTGGGATTAATCTGGTTAGGTGTAGCTGGGGTCCTCTCCTGCTTGTCATTGACGCATGGTTTCCGTATGCTATATAATAGGAAGAAAATGACGTTGGGTTGTGTTGTCATCGTGCATTCGTGCTAATCAAGGCGAATGAGTTTGGCATGGACAGATTTGAGTGTTGGCTATCTATAGCTGTTTCGTACGTGTACGCCTCTTGCGTTGCCGTCCTGGACAGGGCAGCAGGCCGTGCCCAATCATTTCCGTGGGGGTTTTTCTTTTGTTGTTGTTGTCTGAAGGAGACGGCGTCGATCTGGACGTCTCAGACTCTCAGGCCCCGCTTGGATCCTTCAAAATAGGATGGATCCTTCAAAATAGGAAGGAATTGGAATCTCCAGAGCTATTTGTCTTGGAAGGTGATATTTCACAACTTTTCAAAGTTTAAATATAAGTCTATCTTAAATTTATAGGGGTGGAAGATGGAAATTGATTCTATAGATCCTCGTGTTTGTTTCTAATGTGCAACTTATAGCACGCTCTTCGACTCGTTTCCCTATAGTAAAAGTGCAGCACATAAGTATCAATATTATAGTTTAATTAATTTGTGTTTAAATTATATTATTAGAATGGAATTCAATTGCAAAGATCCAAACGAGGCCTTGTTTATATTCTTATGTGTGTGTCAACCGCGGAAAGCTCCGGCGTTTTTTTTTCTTGTAAAAAAAGAAGAGCACTTGACATAGCTGAAACTTTGAGTTGATGAGCAGCCAGATGTTGCTACCATTTTTAGGCCGGCTCGAGTCCCTGAGATGGGCGAGCAATGGAGGAGGCTGTGAAGGGAAGCCCTGGTCGCCTTGGTGGCCCTGACACTGGCAGGTGCTACAGGTTGCGGTGGCTCTGGCCGGTGATCCGGTCTGGTCTCCCTTTGCTGCGCTGCGCGATGCTCATGATCTTCTTGTGGCGGAGAACGAACGCCCCGGGGGAATGAGGTGGCAGCGAGTGGCGGGGAGGACGCGGAGCCGACCGTGCCTGCCGGGGCCACTGGTGATGATGAATTGTGCCGCTGTCGGGCGTGGTCCTCGACGACGAAGCAACGTTGGCTCGGCTGGCGCTGGTGTCCGTGGACGACGACGAAGCGGTAGCTCCCCTCCACGGCTGACCCTGAGTCGGTGCACAGTCACTGAGCTCATCCGTCCGAGCTCTTCCCTGGGACCAGGGATCACTTTGGGACTTCTTGGCCGGGAATTGGCCGCCCAACTTCCGGCGGCCAACCGCCTGGCATTTTCGTTATGCTGCATCACGTGTTGGGTGGGTGGCTTCACGTCGTGCTAACCAAGGAGAAATGGATTTGGCGTGAACAGAGTAGAGCGAGCCTGGAGCTGCCCTGCTTGTTTTTTTTTCGTGTACGCGTCTCAAACAGGACACCAGCTGCAGCACATTCATTTTCGTGGTTTGCCCTTTTATTCCCCTTGGTTGTTGTCTGAACGATACGACGAACGACGTCGATTAGGGTTTAGGGTTCGAGACAGGTAAGGTTGGTTCCAGGCTTTCAGCTCCGTTGCTGTGCGCGCGCGTGTGGCACGTTGGAGCCATGAGCGGGATGCACGGGCGCAGCGACATCTCTTGTTGCTGTAAAGCGAGCTCAGGACAGGTAAGCTGGAAACCTGCTGCAGCAGTTGAGAAGCCATCGCATGAGCTCCCTGCAGTCTGCTGCTGCTGCCATTTGTAGGCAGGTTTGCGTCGGATCTCAAAGGCTGTGATGCAAGGAAACCCAAATCCTAATGCTGCAGGTTTGAGTAGTGGCTCTGCGCCTCTGCATTCCCTTTCCCGGCGCCTGTGGACCTGTGGTGGCAGCTTCATTGCCTGTTCAGCATCTAGTATGTATTTGTCTTATAACCCATTGTGCGTCACTGGAAATCTGGAATCACTATTTGTCTTTGGCAATGAGCAAAAAGCATCAGGTCTTTGGATGCCCGCCCAAGCCAGGTGCATTGCTTTTCGTTGTCAGCGTGTGTCTCTCAAGATATCGTGCTCAGAATTCAGCGGATCCGCCGAATGAATGTGCAGGTGCCACGTGATGAGCTCCAGCTCCGAGTTGATCGACGCCACAGCAGCCATGGAAGCCTCTAGAGATTTCCTCGGTGTTTGGTAAGCTGGGTCCTTGGCCCTTGCTGGTTGGCTTAACGCATGGTTTGCGTACGCTGTGCAACGGGGGAAAAAAGGAGAAAATGACGGGTCGTCAGTCGTGCCAACCAGAGGCGAAATGAATCTGGCATGAACAGAGTAGTGCCTGGCTCTCCTCTCTTCATTTGTTTGAGTGGCTCTCCCTTCCCGGCCTGTGGCGGAGATCAGAGCGCGTGAGGCACGAGAATGAGGTGGCAGGGGAAGACGGGGACGCCGCACCGGAATTTGGCATGTGCTGCCTGGATTCCGCCGCGGTGCTGTCGCCGGTGGTCCTCCACCTACGAAGCTATAGTACGTGTGGGTGGCTGCGACGCGAGCTGAACTGGTCGCGACACGGCCATGCATCCTCGGACCAGCGCTGCCATGGCGGTCCCAGTCACCGATCTATCCGCCTGGCCCCCCCAGCAAGCAGCCAAGCAGTGAATCGTCAGAGACCCCAGCAAGGTTCAGAACGCACTGCTGCGTCAGGGGCTGCAGCTGCCGGAGGTTGATCATGATCACGATCGGGTGGCCGCCCCGAACCGGCACCGTCCTGCCGCCCGCCAACCGAAAGAACCAGCTAGCGCCGGCGGCCCTGAGGAAAGCAGAGGCCAGCGAGGCAGCGACGCCGCACGTGAGGAGCGGCTGTACCGACGACGGCTGAGCCGTCGGAGTTGCTGCCGCGACGGTTGAATTCCTTGGAGCGCTCAAGGGTGGTTATTAGGTAGTTTTTTTTTTTTTGAGAAAGTGGGGTAGATTAGGTAGGAGGGTGACGGGGCGAGCCCAGCGGCCCAGCCGCGCGCGGCGGTTGCTTCGAGCGCCGGCCATCGATCGGCCCGCGACGGCCCAAATAAGCGAAACCTCAGTGCCGCTAATGGGCCGAAGCGCAAAGTTCTGGGCCCATCTTCGATATGCTTGTGTTTCACAAGGAACCCAATGCCGCGGCCCCGGCCGGCTAGCTCAGGCACGACACTGTTAAATTTGTAGGATCTCTATGTGCAAGAATTAGCAGGTAAACAACTTGTTCTTACGTGAAAACATATCCTTAGATCTAAACAACTGAGAGGGAGAGAGTGTGTGAGAGCACCGCCATCGGGCTTGGTCGACGACCTCGTCGTGGCGGTGTCGGTGGTGTTGGCGACGAGGGCGGCGGCGGTGCTTCCCACCGCTTCAGCACTAGAGTTTAGATCGGGTTCTAGTGTATCGGTGGGTCCAGGGTGGCGGCGGTGCTTCCCACCGCTTCAGCACTAGAGTTTAGATCGGGTTCTAGGTGTATCGGTGGGTCCAGTGGGCACGTCCAACTTTAGCATGCGTACCCTCGACCCCACCTCTCTTTTTATAGTGTTGCGCGACGGGAGCCCGCAACCATAAGTTGGTTGTGCTCCCTCGATTAGGACGTGAGATCAGGGACTCCGACTCGGTCATTGGATCGAGCCGGATGAGATCAAACTAACAGACACGGCCTCTACCCATCTTCTAGTTGCGCTGCGGCATGAGGTTGTTTAGCTCAGCCGCCAGCCGTTTCCTCGATCGCCTGTTCTTCTTGCTCAAGAATCTTGAGTTATTTGCACGCCCTTCTCACGTCAGTTTTAAAGGAAAGAGGAGGCTAACCCACGGAAGGGAAGCTCCCTACGAGATTTAAGTAGAATTTCCCATCCCCGTCGCTCTTTGGAAGGAAGGAAGGAAGGAAGGAAGGAAGGAAATCTCTTAGATGCAAGGAAAGAATAAACAAATTCAAACTTGTTGGTTTCGTTGTTGGTTTTGTGGAAGGAAATCCCTACGTCGGAGGGATGAAGGGGTTAGTGGCTCCATCGAACGCTCGATCTTAGTGGTTTTGTTGGAGTTTCAGGTACGTTCTTCTAGCATTTTCTTGGCTGACCGTGAGACCGACCTCAGCTAGAGCTAGGTCGTGTTATTTTACTTGTCTTAACCACTGCATGATATTCATGCTAATGGAATCTTGTCTGCTATTGGGAACTACTGGTAGTGACACTACCAAGACGGGCAATGAATGGCCAAAGAGGCTTTAATTTTCCTCTCCAGTTTCTCTCCTCTCATTTTCTCCATGGGTCCCACTTTCTGTCTCATCATCTTTTCTTTTCCATTGACTTTTTGCCACCTCGTCGTGTAAAACCTGCTGAACTGAAGCCCGTTGGTAACTTGGTATGCGACCTTCTCTCTTCCATGTCATCCCGAGAACTACCGGTCGATATAAGCTCATTGTTATTGGGCTTGCAATGCGTATCAGTTTCTGTTGAGATGGAGATGGCACCATTGACCAAGGACCTACAAACTTTATTATATGGTATCAGTTATATCAATGCTATATATATCTGCCTATCTTGTCCTAAACAATGTGAAATGGAGTATCAGTATCTGTTGAGATGGAGATGGCACCATTGACCAAGGACCTACAAACTTTTATTATATGGTATCAGTTATATCAATCACTATAAAAAACGGACATGTAGTCCTGGTTGGTAGGGGTCATAGATTCCGAAAATCCATCCGGGACTAAATTTTTGAGATAAAAAAGGTGTCCTTTAGTCCCGGGACTAAAGACCCCCCTTTAGACCCGGTTGTTGTTACCAATCCGGACTAAAACGTTTCAAAAAAATAAAATAAAAAAGCACCCGTGCTGGCCCTTGCCCGGCCGCCTACGCGTCGCCTGCCACTCGTCCGCTCCCGCAACGGCCGCCGGCCGCCCGCCCGCCTCCACCGCATGCCCACGCCCCGCCCACCTCCACTCGCCGCTGCCGCACGCCCTCATCCGCTCAGCTGCCCGCGCCCGCCTGGCCGCCCACGCCCACCCGCCGCCGCCGCATGCCCTCACCCGCCCGGCCGCCCGGGCCCGCCTGCCTCTGTCCGCCTCCGCCTGCACCGGTCGCTGTTCGCCCGCCCGCGTCCACTGACCTCCGCCCGGCCACCTCCGCCCACGCTGGCCGCCGCCCACCTCCGCCTGCCCGCTCGCGCTGTGCCCACCGGCCACCCGCCGCTCGGCCGCGCCACTGCCCTGCTCTCGCCCCACTGCGGCTCCTCACTGCTAGTGAGGGCGAGCAGAGAGGGAAGATGAGGAGCAGCAGAGGGGGAAGGGGGCGGCGATGCAGAGAGGGGAAGGAGGGGAGCGCGGAGAGGGGAAGGAGGGGAGCGCAGAGAGGATGAGGAGAGGGAGGGGATGAGGAGAGGAACGCTGCTTGGGAGACAAGTGAAGAGGAGAGCGCTAGCTGACTGGGAGGATATTAAGGAAGGTGGGAGAGCGTCGCACCGACGCCCCCTTTTGTCCTGTTTGGAAATTCCAACTAGAACAAAAGCCCCCCTGTTGCCTAAAGCCTCTCCCATCGGTGTACTTTTCGTGCCTCATTTTTGACCTGCCTTTAGTCTCGGGTTCGATGTTAATTGGGATAAAAAAATATCTGGATGGAAAATCAGTTCTCCAGTAGTGAATGCTATATCTGTTCCTAAACAATGTAAAATGGAGTTGTTGTAGGAGAAAACAAAATAAATGTCACGTAACATAGGCTACGATGTCATTTGTCATTTTGTAAAGCATGGCTTGTATAAGCATAACGAAAGAAGTGTTGCTAGCAAGTGACGTAATAATACGCTCTAGTAGTGAATATTTTATTTTGAACGGAAATTATGTTTCTTTAGTGTAAAAAATGCATCACTAGATTCATATGTGCAAAATACTTTGAAAATGATGTTGGTTTGGTAGTGACTGACAATATACTGTTAGAAATGAATGGTTAAAATGTAATTTCTTATTTCATTATTCAAAATAGGGATTTACATGCATATGGACTGACACTAGGAGTACGGGAAAATATTCGATGGGTTATCCAAACAAATAAATTAAAACACAACATGGACTACAATAGGATTTATCCTTTACTGAAGGTCACCGCTGCAATAGGTGCATGTCGCTTGCTATTTAAAGAGCGTCGAGCCAAAGGATTCATGCAGCTGTGACTACAACGATAGTCGACAGTGCGATAGTTTAGTAGGCTACCAGTAGCTATAGCAAATTAGCGACGTCGCCGGCATTGATCATGCTGGCTGCGCTGGCTATGGCGGCCACAGCGGCGAGCCTCATCGGCGAGCCAGGCTGCCAGACGAGATGCGGCGACGTCGACATCCCCTACCCGTTCGGCATCGTCACCAGCAACGGCGGCGTGAACTGCTCCCTCCCGGGCTTCGAGATCAGCTGCGCCAGGACCGGCAACGGCAGCGCCGTCGCGCCGGTCCTGGCGGGCACCGACATCGCCGTGCTGAACCTCTCCGTGATGCCGCGCCCACAGGCCCGGGTGCTGCTGCCCGTGGCGTGGCAGTGCTTCAACTCCACTGGCGACAGCACCGGCAAGTCCTACGGCACGGTGAGGTTCAACGCGGATGGCGTGTACCGCATCTCCGACACCCACAATGAGCTCTTCGTGCTCGGTTGCAACACCCTGATGTACACCAACAGCGGGCCGCCCGGCCGCTACAAGTACACCTTCTACACCGGCTGTATGACCTTCTGCAACGACTCCGGCAGCGCGCAGGACGGCAAGTGCGCCGGCGTCGGCTGCTGCCACGTCGACATCCCGCCGGGCCTCACCGACAACTGGATGCAGTTCGGGAGCACTAGCACCTGGTCGCACGCCGACCAGGAGTTCAGTCCCTGCGACTACGGCTTCATCGTAGAGAGGGGCTATTACTCGTTCAAGGCGTCCGACCTGACGACCATGCCGGTGAACCAGACGATGCCGCTGCGACTCGACTGGGCCATCCGCAGCGGCGGCAACAGCAGCTCCACGTCCATGTCGTGCGCTGCCGCCGCCAAGAAGAACAAGCCCCAGTACGCCTGCGTAAGCGATCACAGCGAGTGCGTCAACTCCAGCAATGGCCCTGGATATTTCTGTAACTGCACACAAGGCTACGAGGGCAACCCCTACATCGTCAACGGGTGCACAAGTAAGCAGCAGTGCTCATGCGGTCCGATCCTGCCACTCCATGATCTCTGCAACAGCATGATTCAATACGTTTAGGGCATAGTATGGATGCTGTTGTTTTTTTCAAAAAAAAAAAACTTTGTATCAAGAAACTGTAGTTTTAGACAGGAGATATGCAAAACCATGCATGGTTTCAAAAAGAGAAGAAGTCCTGATTGGAATTTGTAAAACTAAAAAAACCCGAAATACTATAGTTGTAGCGATAACATGGTTTAATTTTCATAATTACATAAACACTTTCAAAGCTTGTCAAAACTGTTGTCAAACTACAAAACTCTAAACAAAACGGTGTATACCAACAGGACTTATATTAATTGTTATTATCAACACCGCCTCTTCAAATATTCTCATCGATGATCTTTTAAAAGTTGTAGGATCATTAGATTTATCTTCAAAGTGGTTTTAAAAAATAACTTTAATTGATATATATTAGCTAGAGTTGTGCCAAACAGGCGCTACTTTTGACTACCAATTAATTTGGAAAATCTCCAGCTCCAAGGTCCAAGATTGGATCTAAAATTCGTAGACTAAATTACAATAGTTTAAATATTTATATTCAATCTAAACTATAAACAAAATGATTCATTGAAATGCCATCTACACACCTCCAGCTCCAGATCTAGGATTTCTTGGAGCTACAAGTACCCAGCTCCAAGAAATCCAACATTTCCTTCATCGGAGCTCTGCTAAATAGGACTACACACACACACACACACACACACACACACACACACACACACACATGATTAACTTGAGAGAGAGTAATTAATTCTGTCAGATAGATGGAGCTTATATTAGGGGTGATAACTTGATTTTTTTTTGCAAGGATCACGAGCATACTTAGCAATTTTGTGATTATTTCGATAGATCAGAAGCATATAGCGGTTTAACCCTCAACATATGATAAGTTAATCATGATTTTTTAAAATTTCTAACATACTATATGCAATTTCATCTTAGCAAAATTAAACACAAATTGATAAGAAATAATAAATGCATTATTAGCCTTGGTTTAATAATTTGGGGGCTAAATGAGATGATATTTTTTAAGAAAGATTAAGAAGACAAACTAAAATCCCTCCAGTGAGAAAAATATTAGTCTAGGACATTCGAACAATCTGCAAGATGAAACTTTGACTACCAATTTCTATAAAAGCATATCGTTTCAAACAGGAAGACAAAGTTATATATTATGATATTACTTTTTATGATAGATTTAGTAGCATCAACCTTATGTGGCAAAACTCTGTATGTTTTTAAAATTTGATGGTTAAATTAAGAATGTTTGACTTTGGACAAACCTATAGATTGTGATCCGGTCATCCGAGTGAGTAGTTAAATGATTTTTTTTTACAAAACTAAATCTAGCGACATAATTGAAAAGGTTCATCAACTACATCGACTTGCCTCAATCTAGCTTGCAATTGAATTGTTGAGAGGCTCACATCATCTATAACATATACAGATATTAATGAGTGCGCTCGGCCCACTGAATATCCATGCCACGGTGTTTGCCGGGACACCGAGGGTTCCTACGAATGCAAATGCCGTGCAGGATACCAGAACGATGGTAATCCAAAAGAACAACCATGCAGCCCAAAGTTCCCTCTTGCGGCACAGCTTGCTCTAGGTATGAATTGGAACACGATATTTTTCTTCTTGGCATATGCTCTCTTGTGAATATTGTCATTGGATGTATATTGAGATTTGTGCAACAGAAGAGATAAAATTATTGCTTCTCTTCTATGTATTGATATTTTTTTCTTTAAAAGATAGAAGATGTGTGAAGATCACTCTGATGCGTGTGTAATCTTTGTAGGCATCACTTTGGGCATTTCTTTGTTGATTGTTGCTATACTTCTTACACTAATGGTGATCCATAAGAGAAGAATGAATGAATATTTTAGAAAGAACGGTGGTTCAGCACTACAGAAAGTGGAGAGCATCAAGATTTTCACCAAGGATGAGCTGAATAAGATCACAAAGAACAACTCTGAGGTTCTTGGTCAAGGAGGCTTCGGAAAGGTCTACAAAGGAACTCTTGAAGACAGTTCAATGGTTGCTGTGAAGTCATCCATCGAAGTAAACGAAGAGCGAAAGGAAGATTTCACCAATGAGGTTACCATCCAGTCGCAAATGATCCACAGAAACATTCTCAAACTCGTTGGTTGCTGCCTGGAGGTGGATGTTCCGATGTTGGTGTATGAGTTTGCTGCCAAAGGGAGCCTGCAGGATGTCCTCCATGGGGATGGTACTCACAGCAGACTGCCCATACCACTAGACCTGCGTTTAGAAATTGCAATTGGGTCTGCAGAAGGACTAAGGTACATGCACTCCTTCACAAATCATACCATACGGCATGGAGATGTCAAGCCGGACAACATACTTATTGATGATAAGTGGATCCCCAAGATCTCAGATTTCGGGTTATCGAAGCTGTTGAAAGTGGACAATTACATTGCGACGATGGTCATTGGGTGCATGAGCTACATAGATCCTGTGTTCATGAAAACGGGACTCTTAACACAAAAGAGTGATGTCTACAGCTTCGGTGCTGTTCTCTTGGAACTCATTACTAGGAAAAAGATTGTGTACGGAAAAAACAGTAGTCTCATCATAGAGTTCTGCCGACTGTATGACAAGGAAGGGAGTGGAAGGGCAATGTTCGACGAGGACATTGCAACTGAAGAGAATATCTTTATACTGGAACAAATCGGCAAGCTGGCAATTGAGTGTCTAAAAGATGATGTCAACGACCGACCAGATATGAATGAGGTAGCAGAACAGCTTGTGATGCTTAGGAGAGACATGAAGTATGGGAAGGCACAGAACAAAAGCCCTCGTCAATTTGAAGGCATTGCTACAAGTGATTCTCCGAGGAGCTTTGCTACTGATACCACAAGCAGCAGTGCTGCAATTTCTCTTCCATCCGCAACGCCAAGCAGGGAATTCCCTGATCTGTAGATCAGCAAATTAAAGGGAAGATGAAGGCATAATCGATCAACAAGACATAGTGTGTGGTATGTATAATGTATGTTATAATTTTTAAACCAGTATCATTTTACTTAAAACCAGTGTCTTCGTGTATGGATGTGCTATTTAGGTGTTCTTTTTGTGTAATTTATAAAATCAAGAGGTAACCTGCGTGTAGTTGTCTTGTCAATATTGTTAGCAACCGGACGTCCGGATGCAGATGAAAATATCGGACGCTACATGGCAGATGCCCGTCCACATGCTCCACGCCTCCACCCACCTTATCTCCCGTCAGCCTTCTTCCTTCTCCGCACCACTCATCTCTCTCTCATCACGAGGCTCTCGTGTGGAGCTCGGGTGGTAGGGCCCTTCACATTCACACGGCCCTCCTCCAAGCAAGCTCACTGGTGCCTGCTCGAGCGCCGCACGCCGCACGGCTGGGTGCCAGCTGTCGCTCCCCATGGCCAGGGGTGAGCCGTGCCAGCCGCCGGAGGAGCTGCTCTGTGGGGGAGGAGATGCTCCGTCGTGCAGCCGCGCGAGCGCCGGGGCGTGGCAGGGCGCCAGCCACCACTCCCCCCGGCTAGGGGCGGCAAGGGGTGCACCACACGAGCTCCCGCTGTGCCGTGCTTCGCCTGCCAAGTTTTGCCGAGAGCACATGTTGCAAGTGTACGTTTTAAGTGTTTCAGATGTTTCAGGAGTATGTTGCAAGTGTTTCATATGCATGTTGCAAAAGTAGATCTAGATGTTGCATATATTGCAATGACTATACGCATATATTGCAATGGATATATACATATTATGCAGTCCAAATGTTTCATCAATTTTTCATACGCATGTTACTTTTCAAGTGTTTTCTAGCATTTGCAAGTGTTTTCAGATGGATGTTGCAAGTGTTTTAGCTTTTTTGACCTATGTTGCAAGTGTTTCATCTGAATGTTGCAAAAGTAGATCTGTTGTTGCATTTGTTGCCATAGGACCCCACCCGCCGTAGCTGCTAGGGCACCGCCAAGCAAGCGCAGATGGTCTCGCGTCCATGCACGTGGGAAGCGGAGTGGGGGGGGGGGGGCGGTCCCCGTGTGGGGTCGGAAGCGGTGCATACGTGGGCGTCTGAATTGATCATGTTGTGTGCAACACTGGTGTAATGTTGCGGTGGGGATTTTTCATGAGTAGATCTGACGGCTGTGGTTGCCTTCGATCGACGGTTGCGGCAGCGTCCGACGCTAGAGCCCGGATCGGACGTCCGGGCGCTAGCAGCTCCGTTGTCTTGTATATATGTCGTCGTAATTCAATATTGGATTATGTATGTGTACTGTAATGCTCACATTGCATCTGTTGTGGCTACTGTCTAGCTTATGACGGCTGGATGTCATTACATTTCTTTTTTTGCATGTACAACTGCTTTGATCAAAATGATTTGCTCCTCATCACCATTACACAAAGTAATCCTTTTTTGTGTTTTGATTCATCATGCCATCTACCTCATTTTATGCCGCTATGTATTCTGCATTGATACAACCTAATAATATAGACATTATAGTGCTTGAAGGGAAAAAATGTCTGCAGGCAGGCTTGAGTATCCATGCACACCCCCTTCACATGAGACTATCTCGCTCGGCGAGCTCAGGTATACGACACCAGGTCCATCTCGTAGCCATACAAGCTCCACGACGACTTGCGAACGAAGCAGCCGCCCTCAGGAGCCGGGACCTCCCGCATGGCCTCCTTCGTTTCCAGGTCAAGCACGTACAATGCAAGGTCCCGCAGCCGGGCATCCGGCTGGCCGTACACGTTGGCGCCGGTCGCGAAGAAGACGAGGCCACTCTTCTCGCAGACCGCCCGGATGCAAACCCTCCTCATGTTCCACCATGGCAGGAACCGGTTGAGCTCCACGTCCTGCGGCTTCGCCCACGTGCGCTTCGTCGCGCTCTCATCGTCTCGACGGAAGATGCTGATCACAAAGTTTGTTCCAGCTGCCTCGGCCGACCTGCACCGCGCAGAGCCGCCCGTCCGGCGAGACGGAGAGACGGCGAGCCGGCGGTTGCAGAGGCAGCGGCAGAGCTCGCTGCTCCGTTTGCGGAGGGGGAATAAGGTCTCGACCGCCGCCGCCAGCGTGTCGACGCGGAGGCTGAACACAGTGGCCCCGTGCAGCCAGAACACGGCGCCGCGGGCGGGGACGCCGGCGTCCATCTTGGCATCTTGCCCAGGCGCGCGCCGCCGATCTTGGCGCCGGATGCCTGGCCCTTGGGTCCCCATGCCTTGGTGTCGGATGAGTAGGACCGGCAGGCTTGTAGACGATGAGCAGCCGGAAAGCGGTGGACGATGCGGGGCGCGGCGGATCGGCGGGGACGTCGGCGGCGGCGGAGAGCAGCGCGCACGCGGAGCTCCCGGGCATGTCCTTCCCGGAGAGGGTGGGGAGGATCGAGACGTCGCCAGTCACGGGGTGGAACACGGCGAGCCTGAGGGCGGCGCCGCGGGACGCGCGGCGGAGCTCGAGGACGAGGCGGCCGTTCCGGGACGCGATGAGGCGGCAGTTCTTGAACAGATCGCCGCCCAAGACCGCCGCAGAGTTCGAGTAGATGGGAGCGCGCCGGGAGAAGGAATCGAACGGGATGAACCGCGGCGGCGCGCCGGTTTCGTCGTCGTCGTGGCTCCGGTGGAAGAAGCCGACGGCGAGGGGGCGGAACTCGGAAGTAGTAGCGGTCGGACGACGGCCGCCGCCTGAGGCGGCAGATGAACTCGGCCTCGCCGCTGACGAGGCGGCACCAGCGCCTGCACGTGGCGGCGCAGCGGACGAGGTCGTCCGTCTCCAGGGAATGACCGGCGAATACCTGGAGAAGGATCTCGTCGCCGAGGGGAACGCCGTCTTCCTCGACGCGCGGCGTCCGCTTGAGGCGCTTGCCGCCGTTGCTCCCGGGGGACAGGGACAGTCATCCGTCAGGGCATGGCTCTGCGGCGCGCGGCAACGACGACCTGGACTCGCCGGCTAGTTGGTAGCTCCTTCTCGGTCGAGGTGAGAATATTCTCGAGGTGACGAGGGGAGGCCGGGGAGGACGCGGTGGGCGTGGCTGCGTGGACGACGGCGCGACGTGACTTGTGTACCAGAAGAAAGGAAGAATTGGTAGCATGTTATCAAATCGAATATTCTGGTATTAAATCCAAACATACCAGATCATGTTGTAGATAACAAAAAAAATCAAACAATCTAGATTCCTATGATGGCTCCATCCAGCTAAACAGCAGATAATATTCAGATTTTCAGTATCCACCGTCTTTATTCCAAGGATCCGCCCTCGTATCATTGTTACCTAGATTTTTAGCATCGAGCTTTTAGTAATTTGTATCCGTGACCCATAATTTTTATAATATGTACTCCCTCCATCCTAAATAAATATTAGTTTTGATTTTTCTAGGTACATGACTTTTACTTACGTATCTGAATATAGCATATATCTAGGTGTATACTAAAAGTTATCAATCTAGAAAAACTAAAACGAATAGTAATTTGGAATAGGAGTACATGATCCAAATATACCTTGACTTTGCGCTTCCGGCTGGAACGGAACCTGGGCGGATGGCGACGGCGGCCATCGGCGCTGGAGGCGGAGCCTTACGAACCAGGAAGTTTTATGCAAATATACATTCGAGTAGGCCCCTTATTTGATCGCCATTCAAAACAGAAGATTTTATGCAAATGTTTTACCCGGAATTACAAAATGACACTTAATTTGGATCCCGATCCAAACTAGGGGGCTTTATGAAAATATAGGATCCGAAATTTTACAATAGGGCCCCTAGACGAGGAGCAGCCGGAATGTGGTGGGTGCGCGCCTGCGCGGTGCGGCGGATCGGCGGCGGCGAGCAGCGCGCACGCGTAACTTCCGCGCATGTCCTTCCCGGAGAGTGTGGGGAGGATCGGGACGTCGCCGGTCACGGGGTTGAGCACGGCGACGGCGAGCCTGAGGGCGGCGCCGCGCGACGCGCGGCGGAGCTCGAGGACGAGGCAGCCATTCCGGGACGCGATGAGGCGGCAGTGCTTGAACAGATCGCCGTGCAAGAGCGCCGCGTTCGGGAGCGCGCCGGGAGAAGGAATCCAACGGGAGGAACCGCGGTTTCGTCGTCGCTGGCTCCGGTGGAAGAAGCCGACGGGGAGGGGATTCAAAAACTCCATTTTCCCCAATTATGGCAATCAAGGACCAGTATCCCAAGTTCCCAACAAGTTTACAGAGGGCGGACGGCGGAGGAGAGCTCGCACGGCCGGCCGAGTCTTGGTCCGGCCTCTCGTCGCGCGGGCCGCCAGGGGCCTGCCGCCGAGCAAAAATCGCCCGGGGATACTTCACGTTACAGCCCACCACGGCCCACATTCGCAATGCTCGCTGACATTCCCTTCCTTCTCATGATACTTCACGTCTTCACCAACCGAAAGTCAACAACCATTCTATCAGGTCATGGTGCCAACCATACACAGAATGGTGAGACCAATGGGCTGAACTCCAGCCTGGTAGCTAAACAACCACTTTGTATACATAAGTTCAAATGTTGGTCACCAGCAAGGCAACAAGAACAAGCACGCAAGCTCAAACGCATTCACAAAATTACAATAAACAATAATGAACAATGAAACAAAGGCCGAGGCTTAACCCCTGAACCCCAGCAAAGTGCAGATAAAATGTCTGCTGCCACTGACGTCCATATTACACCTGGGGCGAAAATGTAAAAAGAAGAAGAAATGTTGGTGTACAATGTTTTCACGGTAAGGGTTACCCATGAGACCATGACCCTCCTTCCTCCATGGCACCGCTTGAAGATATGCAACCATACACAGCAGACGAACCCTAAGCGCTGGATAGTTGATCTACTTGTCTGTGTGCCGGCGCTTGTGTCTCCTGTGGCCATGGTTACCGTTACCGCCACGAGATCTTTTATTCTTTTTGGTGCTACATAGAAGCAACGGCAGATAATGTCAGTTCACTTAGGGTCACGCCACCGATGATTAGAATTGAAATCAGCTGTTGATATATGAGAAACTAACCAGAAGGTATCTATTAGCAGCCTGAATATAATGAAAACAGGCAGAGCCAGCAAAGCAGAAGCCTGTACAGAAAGGATATAGGTTTGTTAGATGGCCACTAAGCTGCGGTTCCTTGGGCGATTTTTTCAGGTTTCCTTACCAGGAACCAAACCAACTCCTTCGTCGCAAGTGATTTCGTTATCTCATGTTGGTGAAGGTTGTCCAAGATGGTTGCTTGAACCTAGAAAGGAGAAGAAAACATTGAAGTTTTGTCACATCGATCTTCACAAAAAGAAGGGTTTCATTAGATTATAGAAAAACTAAACATATCTGCTAAAAGTAGGACATGACACAAATTAAATCATGAACTAAATGAAGTTGCTAAAATAGAAGAGCACACAAACTATCCACACCAGTGGACCACTATCTCTAGGCACAATGCAGAATGCAGAAGCTGCTAAATAACCTCATAGGAGCTCCATTTAGGTAAGGTGGCTACAATAAGGGCATATCCCATGTAAACAGACAGCATGCTACATCTAAGGCAGAGGTAAAGCTGTGGAGAGAAGCAGTACCGCAGAAGTTGGATGCTAAAAATTGAGATGTGGTTTGGAGCTATAGCCTATGGCACAAAAGGAGGCACTGAAAACCATGCACCAGGAATTGGAGCGGAAGTGGAAAAGAACCACGAACCTGGCGATGGTATGTCGTTGCTGACTCAAGAAATGACCCATATGCATGAACAACTCTTTTAGTGTACGGCTTCAGAGCAGTTCTAGCTTTCTCAACATGTGGCTTTGTGATCTCAGCAACTTGATCTATGTAAGGCTTGGAAAACTTCTTGGCTTCCTGGATCAACATCAACAAATAAATGCACATCAAAAACCACATATAATGAATATGATAAAGCACTGGATTACCATAATCAACCAACTGCTGCTCTCAAAGTGACAGGTGGAATTGTATATATTCTTGAAACAGGAAGTGCTACAAGTACCTGGTAGTAAGGATCAGCAAGTTCTTTAACTTTGACAACATGAGGTGTCACAGCAACCCGGGATGACTCATACAGCTCCACGGATCTTGTTGAGATCTTTTGTACATAAGGTTCTGCGTTTTTCTTGAGGACAACCAATTTTTCCTTAGCAACAGGAATCCATTTCTTAAACCATAGAAAGCAATCTTTGTCAGCACACTGTCATTGGAAGATAACTCAAAAAGAACTAAAATACATCAACAATGGAGTTAATGAGCAGTGAGACACTACCGTCTTAGCAGTCTCAATATGAGGTTCAGCCCATTTCTTCGCCTGTGCTGATTTTTCTGATGCCTGAAATATTAGATATGTAGACATAAATGGTGATTTACTTGTGGCATATTGAAATTAAAATAAAAGCTAGTACAAAGAGGCACCTTCTGCAAAAAAAATTGCATGGCAGGTTTCCCACGTTGATTCCAGTGACCTGAGACCACTTCCTACAAATGATGATGAGGATAGAGGTGAGAAGCACGAGCACGAAATTGCAACCGTACATATTTTGTGATTTCCCTCTTACCAGGTATTGAGCATATTGTGCAGCTAACCAAGGTGGCAACCATGCTCCATGAACCTGCAAAAGGAAACGAGAGTGCACATGGTATCTTACATTCATTGTAGATGGCGACAGTGGAAAAAAAAGGCATAAAACAAGCATATGGCATTCAAGGCATTAGAATTACAATAGGATCAATCTACTTAGCCTAGTTTCAGGTAACGGTTAGAAGTTTCGACGCATTAGTGAAGTGCCATATGACATATAGTGCCCAAAGTGCATCTTGAACTCATGAAGCTATTGTTGAAACCTCCCTCTAAAACTGATAGCAAAAAAGGGAACTACCCAACTGAATTATATCGATGTCTTAAAAAATAACTGCAAATACTAACATTTAGGGAACCATAAAAATTTATGTAGGTTAAACATTTGTTCTTGCACTACTTTAAAACTGCTTTTAAAGAGCAATAAAAAGTAGAAAAGATGGAATAGATCAGTTAGTAGTACAGAATTTTGACATGCTTAGTCTAGTTAAGAAATTGTAGAATTAAAAGACATGTCTGAGCACTATACATACTCGATTCAATCTTATATTTAACTATGCTCAGAGGATGTTATTACATTTGCTACAATTGATGATAGTGACAGGATATATCTTTACCTCCGTCAGCTGCTTTGCCTTAGCTGTTGCTTCTAGCTGCAACCTCATCAATTCCTCCTACAATGTGAAAGAACAAAAAATGTAACATCCACACGACTGTCAGGACAGAAGTGAAGTAATAGTAAACAAATGTATTGCAAACCTCAGCAACTTTAAGAGCACGTTCTGTCTTCTTGATTTTGCGCTTTTTGTCATCACTTTCCTTTTGGATCTACCAAGGTCAAAACATTGATAAATATGAGCAATGAATCCAACACCTAAAATGTTTATTCTATTGAATGTTTTTCATTACAGAGAGAGGCCTTCAATATGATTTTAAATTTTAGGTGGACTTCAAACTCTGGTGCAGAAATAGGATCTATGAATCAGTTGATAAATAATGGATCCTGTAACTACTGTTAACGAAAAGGGGAAAACAAATGGCATAGTCACTTAACAGATAGACTTAGTTACAGTAATACATGACACCTGAAAAACAATTAAGTTGACCACAGAAAACCCAAAAAGAAAAACTTCGCGGAACTGCACGATAGACAAGGATTGTGCACTTACAGCATTAAGCTTTGCAGTCAGCTCTTCTACCTTCTTCTCTGCATCGTTAGCCCTAGACTCAAGTGCTGTTCTCTGGCTACTTTGTGTTTCAATATCCTTTTTCAGCTTCTGAATCTGGAATAGGGGAAAGATAAAATGAGAAATCACAAACACATAGTTGCAAATTCTAAGAGTTCGTGAACTTCTATATTCTGTACCTGCTTCTCAAGCTCAACAGCCCGGGCATTGGCCTTGCCTGCCTGCTCCTCAGCAGCTATAGATCCCTGTGCCTGCACATGGATAGGCATAAGGTTATAATTATTTCTAAGTTGCACAACAGAGTGTATTAATAGTTAGTGCTGCATAATAGATTGCATACTTGGAGGGAAGCAATCTCGGCCTGCAGAGAAGCAATCTTCTGTGACCTCTCCTCAATGGCTTTCTCCAGCTTTGCGATGTCACCATCCTTGTTCTTCAGTTCCTTGGATCGCTCTACCATGTCTGACTCTGTAGCATGAAAACAATCATACTCCCATCTACTTCAACGATAGTTCTGGAAGGATCTGATAAGCTAATACGCATTTTCAAAGTGGCAAAGTTAGGCAGATTTCTCTGCTAGTGACAAAAACAGCACAAAGATCAACGATATTACTTCCAAGTTGGGACACAGTTTGAATTTAAACCCTCACTAGTAGAAGCTTCTTCAGAGCACTATTAAATTTCCAGTTTTACTGCAATTAATATTGTTAGCATTGTATTCAATTCAAGATAAGACTAAGGGCATTGACGATCTGGGTTAGGTGCATTTGGTTGGACGGTTCAGTACATCTCATTCAAGCCCCAAAAATTATTGCAAGGGATCACCATGCATGGCAAAAGCACAGCAACTGCTATTACACTGTGGCCCACTATTAGTAAATAGACGAAGTAGTAAAAACATTTGTAAAGCAAAACCACAATTAGAAACGAACAAATCCATGTGGGGGTAAATAACAGAAGCAGCCAATTGTCTTCCTGAACTGGACAGTTTCCTAAAAAAAAGATAGAAGTACCCAATTCCGCATTCATGATTCATCTCAAGAGTCGCGACCAAAATCAGCACGGAAACATCAGATAAACTTCCGCAGCACCGAGCTACTTGATCGATCGAGAACTGCCGCGCACGCTACCCAGAAGCACCAACACGCTAAACCCCCAACAAACAGATCCCGCTAGCTCACCTAAACATCCCCGAAATCCCACCTCCACCACATCGAATCGGCCCCCCCTAAACCCCGCGGGCTCGCCAGAGGGGCATCAATTCAAGTGGAACGGGACAAATCAACCCAGCTCCGAAGCATGAATTCGACGTTTTGTACCAACCCCATCCCCCAGCGAAATCACCCCGAAAGTAAATCAAGCGCTCCCCGTCACCAATTTAGAACCGGTTGCCACTGACCTAAGCCGGAGATCTTCGCCCTGAGCTGCTCCAGCTCCGCCCTAAGCGCCGCCACCTCCGCAGCCTCCTCGGCCCGCGCGGCCGCGGCCTCCACCGCGCCGGCCGCCGAGTCCGCCACCACCACCGCCGGCTCCTCCTCGGCGGCCGCCCCGGCGACGGCGATCAGCAGCAGCAGCGCCACCGCGAGCGGCCTCGAGATCCCCATCCCCGCGAGCCCCTCTCGCCACCAGCTCCCTCCTCCTCCTCCTCCTCCTCCTCCTCGGCGAGGCCAATCCAATCCTTGGTTCTAACGACGCCGCGGCCCACGAGGTCTCGCCAACTCGTACCGTGCTCGCGCTCGTGCTCGTGCCGTGGTGTCGTTAGGAATTCGGCGCAGGTGCGCGCAGCGCGCAGATCTTTTGATGGCGGGCGGGGGCGGGGGCGGGGCACGTGATGTGGTACGTGGCGGGGCGGGGACGTACGTGGCGACTAGCTATTGGGTCCGGGACGTGGGGCTTCGTAGTGGGGACTGGGGGTTGGGGTCACTGTGCTGTGGGCCCGGATGCCGCGTCGCCGTCGAGGTGGCTCTCGGCCGCCCGCGACAGGTGGCTTGCCGGGATCGGCCACGACATCGAGATCGTTTTCGTGTGCTTTTTACTCGCTTTTGTTGGTTGGTTTGGTTTGGATAAAGATTTCACTCTTATTTCTCAGGGAAATGCAAATATTTCCTCTTCAATTTTGTATCATGTTCTTAAAAAGAAATTGACACACGACGCTCAAGTAAACACGCGCATAACGCCATGTTCTTATGAGCACATCAGAGAGGTTATCTACGGATTTTGAGATTACGAAAGTCGG
Source organism: Setaria italica (assembly GCF_000263155.2). Lineage (NCBI taxonomy): Eukaryota > Viridiplantae > Streptophyta > Magnoliopsida > Poales > Poaceae > Setaria > Setaria italica. The sequence goes on along the minus strand of NC_028455.1, from coordinate 33,054,959 downwards.
TAAAAAATCACCACTTATTATGCCATTTCGGCCTTCAAATTCCCTAGACTCGTTTCTAAGCAGTAATGCTGAATGTGAAATGAGTTTCCATGTGCATAGTGTGCTTTCCAGAATTGGGTATCTATGATTACCAAAATGCAGATGGTTTCTTGGTGGATTTGATCTTAGAAAGAGACGCACTGTAGAATCCGACCTACCATGCGCTGCACTTTTGAGACACTTCACTTGATGGGGAAACTAGCAGGAAAACATGAACATTATTAAAAAATACTCCCGCCATCCCAAATTATAAGTCATTCCAAGAATCTTGGAGAGTCAAATCATCTCAAGTTTGATCAAAATTATAGAGAAAATTATAAAGATTTATGACATCAAATAGGTATACTATGAAAATATAATTGATGAAGAATCTAATGATACTTAGATGACATCATAAATATTATTATATTATCATATAAATTTGGTCAAACTTGAGATATTTTGACTCTCCAAGATTCTTGAAATGACTTATAATTTAGGATGGATGATGGATGAGTATATATATGAACATACATGGAACATTCAAATGCATCACCAAACTGAACTGGCCAGGGCCTAGCCTCATGAATGGCACGATACTCCATTGATGTTGATGGAAATCGAATAAGAGGTGGGCCCGTGGAAAGCTGAAAAGACGATCGCGGTACTTGTGGAGCGGTGGTTCGTTGCAAGGGGTTTAGCGGCTGGCGAGATGTGGATTCGATGGTCATTTAGGAATCCACGAATTTGTTGGGTTCGGTCAAATCGTTAAGCCAGCCCCAACCCTCCACCTCAGCTGAGTTCCATAGTATTAAATATGATGCTATGTAGGTAAAAAATTGAGATGGCATGAGAGTTAATGAGGAGAAATGTAAAAACATGGAGAAACTGAATCTCATGCAAGACATGATGTTCACACAATCTCCAACGAAGAATAAGAGAGGGGAGAGAGGAGAGAAAAATTATTACGGCTCCACATGATCATGAGTTATTGGTATAGTTTTTAGAATTGATGTCTTGATAATTTGGCAAGATTGACAGTACTTATGGACACCATGGGTTGACACTGACCTTACAGCGTCGAATGGTATTGTACGTGAAGCTGCTGTCTAATTCTGCAATTTCCACGTGAATTTGAGCCGGAATTCCACAGGAAGCGGTATAGTAAAATTCTCGCGTTCTAAATACAAAACAAAAGGTCTTAAATTTGGGAGGAAATTACCTACCGTGATTGGACATTTGGACTTAGTCGTCTAGGCTAGGGTGTTTGATTCCACTGATTAAAATTTAGTCCTTGTCACATCGAATGTTTATATACTAATTAGAAGGATTAAATATAAGCTAATTATAAAACCAATTACACAGATGGAGGCTAATTTGCGAGACGGATCTATTAAGCCTAATTAGTCCATGATCTGACAATTTGATGCTATAGTAAATATGTGCTAATCATGAATTAATTAGGCTTAATAGATTCGTCTCACAAATTAGCCTCCACCTGTGCAATTGGTTTTGTAATTTGTTTATGTTTAATACTCCTAATTAGTATCTAAATATTTGATGTGATAGGGATTAAACTTTAGTCCGTGGAACCAAACCCCTCCTAGCTGAGGTCAAAAGCACAGAGACGATTGAGAGAGAGAGATGGAGCACACGGAAAAGAGTTGGCTAGCTGAAACGGACCTCACGCTAGTGCTTACCAACTTTTGGACTTTGAGGCAAGCCTAGCCACCGACTTTGCTGGCTTTTTTTCTTCGCCTCCAAATTTCCTACCACTAGTGCTTTCTTTATTTTTTTATGCGAGATTGGACGGGGCTATTCGTTTCAGCTTATAAGCCGGCTGAAAAGCTGAAACGACTGATTTGTTGTGAGAGGAAAATACTGTTTGGTGGCTGATAAGCCGACTGAATAAGCTGAAGCGAACACGCTATCGTTGCCCGTATGTTCACTCGTTTCGTCTGACTATTTTTTTGTCGAAGTGAGATGGTCAAAAAGGTAACCACGAAGACTAACAACATACCGAGCCAAGAAAAAAATGGAGCTTCGCGCGAGCAAACAAGATGGCCCGTCCCCGCCGCGGGCCGGGCCACTGAATCGATCATCTGAGTTCCGTTTTCCCCTTCCCTTTTTTGGTGGGTGTGGGTTAGAAGAATGGTTTAATTGGGCCTCATATAGGCTTCATTTGCACCTGGGCCTGATTCCATCCGGTTCGGCCCAGCTCATCGTCTCCGAGGAGGCGGGGGCCCCGCACCTGGGAAGACCAGCGACCGCGACAGGCGTCGTACGCTCCGCTCGGTCTCCCATGCACTCCACGCCACACCACTCCACCCTCCTCTGCTCCGTCGTCTTTGACCACACGCTAATCGCGATCGCCGCCGCCCCTAACCACAGCTTAAACCCCCCGCTTAAACCCTCGAACCCGCGGTTAAAAATTCGGATTCGATTCCTCCCAGCTCCATCCAGCACTCACCCCGACGGCCACGAACCCTGTGCCTGCAGACCCGGCGAGCCGCCGCACCGCGAGCCCCAGCACCAGCACCAGCAGCAGCAGGCCAGATACTGACTCCGGACTCCCCCCCACCTCCTAAAACCCCCCAGCCCCGAGGCGACGAAACCAGCAGCGCGGCGCCGACCACTCTCTGGTAACGCAGGCCCTCGCGGTCCACGGAGATGCCGCTCGCCGCCGCCGCCGCCGCGCGCCCGTGAGCCGGCCCTCCCGGCGGAGAGGGAGGCACGCCCGGGGAGCCGGGCGGGCTCGGATTCGGCGGATCTTGAGGGGGCCCGTCGCGCTGGTTTTGTGCCGGATTGTTCCCGCATTCCAGCTGCAGCAGGATTGGGGGCCGTCACCAGAGGTATTTTGGCCGTTGAGCACCCGCGCGACTTCACGATTTGTTAGGGTTTCTTTCTTTTAGGCGTTCCTTTGAATCACCTCCGGCCCCCTCGATCCTTTATCTATCCCGTCATTCGTCTGATGTTTGCAGGGAAAGCGAAAGGGAGCGGGCGACTTTGGGGGTCAAGGATCGTCGAAAAGAAAAGGAGGGATCTTTTGGCTTTGGGGACTGTTTGAGCTTTGGGGTTTAGAGGCTCGGGACCGATGGATTTCTTCAAGATCAAGAAGTTCGGGAAGGGCAAGAAGGGCGCCGGGGGTGGGGGCGAGATCGTGGAGTCCGATGACGAGGCCAGTGCCGCTGGAAATGGGGCCTCCGAGGAGCAACAGAAAGGTGACATTTTGGGGGAGAAAGCTGAGGAGATAGAGGGTGCGGTTGCGGGCAATGGGGTGGTGGAGGAAGTGGAGGAGGACGACGATGACGATTTCATCACGAATGAGGTGAAGCGGAGGCTTAAGGAGCTGAGAAAGAACAGCTTCATGGTGCTCATCCCCGAGGAGGAATGCGCTGAGGTTGAGGAGGACGGTGGGGAGGAAGGGGAGGAGGAAGGGAGCAGCTCCAGGGAGTGGTTGGAGTCGGATGTCGGTGATGGGTTCCCGCTGTGTGGGTTCGATTCTCTATATGATAAGTACTGTGAGAGGATGCTGGTGTTTCATAAGATGATCGCGCAGCTCATGAAGGATCCAGGTAAAAGATGTGGCCGATAGTGGATGTTTCTTAGTATATGCTTGGTTGTATTTTCTCACATTCAGTTGACTGTAACATGATGCATGTATCTACGGTTCTTTTCTTTTCATTTTTGTTATTATGCATGTATATAGTCTGGTGCTGGTGAAATTAGCTAAATTTGTCTTGGAAACCTCGTAGTTATCAGTGTCCAGCTGTTGTTGCTATTCTAGCTGTATAAATTATGGTTAATGTCGAGCCTTGTTAGCACGTTAAAGCGCAGTCCCTACTATACTACTGTAAAGATGCTTAATGAACACAGGTGTTCTATGGTACTTGCATGCCTCATTTGGTAGGTCCACGATTGCCTGCTTGTACTCTCTTTGAAACTGTTTTTATTAAAATGAAACCGTAGCACCAGGCAGCTGACATAGGGCAAGACAAACACATTCACCCACTGTTGTCGTATTCTGTGTAGCGTTACCTGGTTACCTGAGTCTGAGTCGGAAACAAATTTTACTCTATTGGTTCTAGTGGTATTTGGCATGTCCAATTTTTCTTGTGAGTTGGACACCCATACCTGAACCTGGGAAGAAGTCGGACTCGTACATACGCACCTGTGTTCAGGTAACACTATTTTGTCACATGGAACAATTTAGGACTTTCACCTTTTCCTGATGAAATCCATGCCACTTTACTTGTCTCACCGAATCAGTCAATATTTCCTGTTCCATGTCTTCGGCACATGTTATTGATTGTCTTCAGGATTCCATCTCACCTTAAGCAGTGTTGCTTCTCTTCATAAATTTGACAACTCCATTTTACTGCTGTTTTCTAGTGTGCCATTGATTTTTGATATATTTAAATAAGTCCTTCCGCATACTTTCACCATTCTAACGGTTGGAAAAAACCTTTCTAGAGTCACTGAACATGTCCAAAAAGTCTCCAAGATCAGCATCCAAATTGGCATCTACCCTGCGCAACCTCTCATTCAAAAGAAGGGATGAGCTCCAGGAGGATTGTGAGCAACTTCAGCAAAAGCAAAGCGAAGATGATCCTTATCAAACACTTGAAACTGCATATGTTGCTCATGTTTCGTTAAGCTGGGAGGCTCTGCATTGTACATATGTGCACCTGAGCCTTATAGTTGCAGCACAACCTGACAATCCTACAACCTACAGCTGTGCTGCTCAAGCGTTCCAGCAATTCCAGGTTCTGTTGCAGAGATTCGTTGAAAATGAGCCATTTGAGCATGGTACCCGGGTCGAGATATATGCACGATCTAGGAGCTTGTTGTCAAAGTTGCTTCAAGTCCCCACTTTTCAAGGTAAGATTCTTTGGGTTGTTACTGCATAGGTAACATAAATGTAACCTATACCATTTGAAATGTGTTCCTGTGGGCTGTTGAATTTTCACTGAATCTTCATGGGTGTTATGGTTTTATAGACTTCTGTTGTCGCGTTCTTAACTTAAATTTAAACAATGCTTGCATCTCTAGTGTGAGAGAAACTGATTTCTGCATTTGAGATCTTAATGACAGCTGGTGTGATTAAGCAAATGCCTAATACTTTTCAATCTACATTTAACTTTTAGAATTATTTCTCTAAATACAATATCATAGAAGGTATGTGGAATAAAGGTTATTCCGTTATGAGATGTCATGGATTGTGACTCTTGCATGCATACTGTCCGTCTCTAGGTATGTTGATGATTCCTGTTTGCTTGGCACTTAAGTGAATGCTGTTTCTATACATGAAAAAAAATGGTTCCAGAAGTTCAACCTGTTTGACAATGGCGTAATGTTGATTTCAAATCCTGTACCATTCCAAATATTGTGGAAATGTTTGGAGATCGTTATGCTGAGGGAAAATATAGATCTGATGTTGCCCATACACATGGGACATTTTTGTTTGGTCATATCAAGTTAAGTGTACTGCAGAGTAAACCTTCTTAGGTTATTCATGCTTTATGCCCTGTCCTAGCCTAGTACTGCAGTAAATAAATTTAGGTACTGAATAGTCTACACATTTCACGTGGTACAATCCAATTTAATCTGCGGTACACTGGCAATATCAATGAGCAGTGATGTACTATTTAAACTTGGATTCTTTTCTATTTCATGTTCATCTAACATTGTGGAAATGTTAGCAGTGGTTTGTTTTGTACCATAACTCGAGTGCTTTCAAAATGATGGTAGAAGGAGTATACGTATGTTTGGGATTAAGAGCTGCATGTTTCATTGTTCCTACAATTAAGTTCCAATAACACGTACTGAATCAATGACTAAAGTGCTACACATTAGTTTTTAGAGCTTTTTATCTGCAGATGTGACATGGATAAGTATGCCATGCACAGAAGCTTCCTCAATTATTATGATGCTGATTTCTTAATTTTTTGTCAGTCCCTGTATTGTCAGTAGGACTCGGTATAGATCTAGATTCTGAAGTTCTTGTAAGTAATGTCATGTGTACAGCTAGCTGGCTTGTTGAACATTAGCTTTGTGCATCCATAATACTTGGCTGCATTACTTATGAATTCTTTCCAGTTACTGCTGCAACATGTATAATGCAAAGTATATGAAATACTGTACCAAAATCTTGCATCAGATTGTTCTTTATTCTACAGTAAGGTAATAAGTATTGATCACAGTAGCACGGTTCTTCTTTGGTTCATTGTGTCACGATTCAATTGTTCCTTTCTTTGAATAGGCTTCTGAATTCGCATCATGATTGATAATATCTGTTTTTAGTGCACAAATTTGGTCACTTGTTTGTAGTGCATACTCCAGTGATTGATGCTCAGTTGTGTTTGATATATTATGTTGCTTATCATTTCTGTTCTCTCAATTCAGTTGCAGACAAGAAAGATAACACTGAAGACCAAATGGAACCATCGATTTTCGCACCTGATCTTATCAAATTGTTAGAGGAGTCTATCCTAACTTTCCGCCTTTTCCTGAAGAAAGACAAGAAAAAGAATAGTGCCCATATGAGTGCTCATGGCCACACTGGAAGCTCAATTCATCAAGTGCAATCCTCACTCGATAAGGTAAATTCTATCCTGCTGAGATCTTTGTGATCTTTCGTTGCCTTTGTTCCGTATGTCTGATCTTGTCTTCCATGGTACTCCGAAAAATAGCTATAGAATGTATCTTTCCTAGAATCTGATGTCGTTCAGGCCACAAAGTTGTGAGTTGTGGACATTACCAAAGAGGCCTAAGGCCTTTGTGCGGTACTGTTTCTTGAATATTTGCTAATGGAAAGTTGTCAACATCCAAACCTGCAGAAGGAGGCGAAGGTGAAGGAGCTGTTCAAGAAGAAGAAAGGGTGGAAGAGCAAGACCTGGCCGGGCACGATGGAGGAGGTCCAGCTGCTGTTCGCGCTGATCGACGTCAAGGTGGTGTCGCGGGTGCTGCGGATGGGGAAGCTGAGCAAGGAGCAGCTGCTGTGGTGCGAGGAGAAGATGAGCAAGCTGGACCTCTCCGAGAACCGCCTGCGCCGCGACGGTTCCCCCATCCTCTTCCCCTGTTGACAGCCATATGTGGCACCACCTCCTTCCCGTTAGCCGGCGCCTTGCGTAGCTCTTGGCGCGCTCATGCCGTTCCTTCGGCTACCTTATGCTGATGACATGTACATGCCTTTATGTCGACCTGACATGTCCATACTACAGTAGGGGCTTAAACATGGAAGCTGCTGTCCGTTCAGCTCGGAGCTTATGTGCAACGCTTGGGGGGGGGGGGGGTTGGTTTGTTCGTGTCCAATCGAATATTCGGATCCTAATTAGGAGGACTAAACATGAACTAATTATAAAACTAATTACGTAGATGGAGGTTAATTCACGAGATGAATCTATTAAGATTAAGTAATCCATTAATTCATCATTAGCACATGTTTACTGTAGCATCGCATTATCAAATCATGGATTAATTAAGCTTAATAGATTCGTCTCGTGAATTAGTCTTCATCTGTGCAATTAGTTTTGTAATTAGTCTATCTGAACAATTAGTTTTGTAATTAGTCTATATTTAATACTCTAATTAGTATAATTCCAAACACTCCCTCAAAGCGACATGCTTCGTTTCACTACCGGGAACAGGTTCTGTGTTACAGTCAAAAACCATGCTTTGCTTGGCCTAAGTAACATGACGTTAAATAAGGAGGACGCAGCTCAGCTTCTAGACAAAACTCCTTTCAATCATCGCATGCAAAAAGATCACATCGGTTGCAGCAGCTTGAGGCTCACTATACACTGCTGCAATCTTTGAATTTTTTTTGGTTGGGTAGCCGCTGTACCCTCCCATCCTCTTTTGCTTCCGATCATTGCATCTTGCATGCAGATCCAGAGAGCACTTGTTGGGCAGGGCTCTCCGTCATGGATGGATGCTACGTGCGAGCGTGCGGCCGGCTCTGCTCAGATGCCATGATGCACCTTTAGATTTTAAGAAGCAGCTGCTGCTGATGCCGCCGCTGCTGGCTCCTGCCATGGTCGCTGAGCCTTCCTTTCACGACACGCAGTCAGTGATAGATAGCCTCATCCGGAAGCTTTTGCGAAATTCGCAGTGATTTTTCTTTCTTTACCTGCTTTTGTTGTGGAGGAGAAAGTTCCAGTGATTTCGATCGTGCCACTTGTTACCGCGTCACATTCCATTCCTCATGGAACGGAACGGCGTCTTCTCCATGAAGGCGGCGTCTCTTGCAGGTGGGACGTCGATCCGGCGCTCGTGGTTCGTGCGTGGATGGGCAGCGTCAGGCGGAGTCCATGAGCGCAGCAAATGGAGATGGATTGCTGCTGCGGGCATGCATGAATGCCCCGGGGGGGGGGGGGGGGGGGGGGGGGGGGGGGGGGCCCCCAAAAGGGGGGGGGGGGTGTTTAACATTTGGGGGGAAAAAAAAAATTTCCCGGGGCCCCCCCAATTTTGGGGCCAAAATCCCCCCGGGGGGGAATCCCCTTTCCCCTGGGCGGAGGGGGGGGGGGGCCCCCCCC
>NC_028455.1:32909827-33046304 GCF_000263155.2 Setaria italica | reverse complement strand
TTAGGAAGTCGGGCTATCCTCGCGAGCCAGGCTCGGCTGATGCAAGTGAGCAAGCATTGAGCGGAAATGCGCTCGAACACTGATGCCTGGAGGGGGTCGTGGTGAGACTCCTCTCAATCGTATACTTGGGTTGACACGGCTGAATGAACACAAAAAACAATAAAAACTGTATATATGCTCTGCATGGGCAAGCACGGACAGACGTGGACCTGGTCCTCTGGTGTCAGGCCGGTTCACGGGAGAGGTGAAAGTGCAGATCATAGTTGTCCTTTTGCTAGTTTTTGTGATGCGTTGGTCATGCGGAGATTTTGGTGTTGTGTTTCACGTATTCCAAGCACTGCTAAATGTAAAATAGCAGCTTGTAGAGTATCCGGTGGAGCAAGGTCGATTTCAAACGCAAACCCAATTTATTTCCGGTCCCCCCTAGTATTTTCCACGAACAATTAGCCGGTCCGCGTAGTACTCTTTCATTATTGCAACATCCAAGCAAAAGAGTGGCAACCATTAAATCACACACACTAACTCCTGGGTGGGGGGGGGGGGGGGGGGGGCGCTCATCAATGCGGCTGCGTGCGTGTACACATGTGTGGGCAAACTGATCATTCACTGTGCTCCTGCAATTTATGTGCCATAATTCCGCACTGTGCAGATTCCACTTCACCTTGCCATGGCCCATGGATGGACCACATCCATTCTCAACTCTGAAGAACACCCAAGCAAACAAGCATTCACCCTAGTACACTTTGTCATATTTTAAAAATGAAGAGTAATAAAATTACAGTGAAAAGATTAAGTTTTTTAATAAAGAGATTAAGGTTTTTTTATGACAAATCTATCGATACCATTCTCGTAGGACAAAGTTCAGTGTCCCTGTGCCTTCATACATGTACTCGGTGCCATTCTTTCTCATAGGAGTATAGGACTGCTGCTACACGTATCGTAGGGTGTACTAGGGCTGTGCATCTCTTCTGGACCGGGTGCAGTACTAGGGCAGTCGTAGGACTGCTGCTGCTCTCACCTGCACAACTGCTGAATTGGAAACGTTGTGTGTGGACTTTTCCCATCCTCACGCGCGTCTCGAGATCCACGACACGACCGCTGACGGCGATGGCGATAGCTTCTGCCCACGACGACCTCACCGGAATTCCAATTCCTCGGTCCAACGCTAGGACCTCTAGACTTGCTGCATCCGTCGTCGTCCTCTAAACAAAAGGCCTTGCCACTGCCACTCGAACAAGAACAAGAAGAGGGAGTGAATGCCTCTGTGGCATCAGCACATCATGTGGAGCGGTGAAGGCAACAGCTCTGCATACGGTTCGTTCAGTTCAATGCAGCCTGGAGACAAGACTAGTAGGGATCGATCTGCATCGAGTCCCTTGATTACTACTAGCTGCAGAAGGAACAGTTTCGTTTCAGTGCAGACAAACAGGTAGGTCATTTGGTTTAAGATGGTGGTTTAGGTAGGTCATCAGCTCATGTGTACCTACAGCCATGGAAAAACTGTCAGCCAAACGTAGGCTGCAAAAGGTGTGTGTGTGCGTGCGCGCATACAGATGAGATGCAGATCACGCAACAGCAACATTTATAAATACTGTACCACTACCAGGGTACCTAGAATTGAGATCTTGATTCTTGCAGCCGTACCATGAGCCATGGACTCTATTGCCAGTGACTCATCAGTGAGCTACTGAGCTGATGAGCTGTGTGTCCAAAAGGTATCCCATCTTGCACTTGGCACTTGCAGTTGCTGTCTACTATACATCAGTACAACGAGTAGCTGAGGCATGCGGATCCAACCATTTACTGGCTGGTTCCCTGCATTTCGCTCTTGCAAGTTGCGGTCCTGCAGGCACGGAAAAATGCAGCAGTATCATAAACCCATGCAGGTGCAGCATGCAAATGCAAGCCTGGTTCCTGACGAGGTGCTCAAATTCTTTATTGAATGGAAATTTTCGTGTCAGCTTTCGTGGTTTTTTTGCAGAGTTTGCAGTGCAAGTGGGTTAACTGATTTTTTTGAAGCAAGCGAGTTAACTGATCAAAGAGAAGAAAAAAAAAGTTTCTGAGGAAATCTGGTTCATGTTTACAACAGGGATAGTGCTGTTGGGAAAGATGAGTCTAATACTTCAATGGATGAGCAACTGACCAGACTGGAATGCTCATTGCTCAGTAGTGTAGCAGCCGTTCTCATTCTCAAATAGACAATAGTGCCATTTCGCCTTGCCTTTTCTCCTGGTGGTGGCCCACATGGCACTGATGAAAAGAGCAAGCTGAGATTCTTGCTGTGTCCCAAGAGCTGGGCAGTTGATTAAGGTTAGCCCTGTACTATGGATCTATACTGGCAGCAGTAAACTATGACAAAAACGGCCATGCTTGCCAATCATTCATGTCTTCTTCTGACTTTTTTAAACTTGATGCTGTGTCTTGTTCTGACTGATGGGACATTGAAAAAACAGGGCCTGGTGCGGCTGTCATTTGGCGTGCCTTGAGAGTGTCAACCCCCCTTTGCAGCTGCAGCCTGCAGGCATCCGATGAGGAAGAAGTAGTTAGTAGTCTGCATCTGTTTTCTTTCTAGCAGGTGATGGGCACAAGGATAAAAATTGTTGCTAATGCTTGACTTATGGAAAGACCTTGTTTGTCCTGTTTTAACATGTGCACTTGAATCTGCATTCTTGCCTTTTTAACCTCTCCGCAGTTTTCAGTTTCAGAACTTGAGACAAAAGCACTGACTTATTATTAACATAAGCCTTTTACTGACAAAATTGTGTTTGGAGACTTTATTTTTTGCAAATGCTCAAGTGTTAGTTTATTTTATTTTTGCCTGTATCAAGTGATAGTTCAGCACAAGACCATCTTAACAGCTTACTGAATGATTGGCTTGTCTGGTAGAAGAAGATCAGGTTCAATCCCAATGAAAATGGATAGGAAAACATACCAAATCACTGTCTGTCCTGATGAGGAGGGCCTAAAGAGTTGCTGGTTTCTCAACCAAGAGGCTAGGGTTTTTGCCACAGATAGGCGTGCTCCGAGGGAGTACGAAGCAGCTAAGCTCGAGATAAAGGCGTGAGCAAAAGGTGTCTGGAGGGGGGATAAAATGAGGAGCATGCCCGAATCTTTCGATCTCTTTTGCTTTCATCATCTCTGAGAGGGAGGCAGGTTAGCAAGCCGTGCTTTATCTTTTTGAAAATTCCCATGCACGCCCCCGGCCGGCCCTCTCCGTCCATACAAGAGGTCCTTTTCAGACTCGCTTTGGAGTGCCCGTCCTCTACGTTGTCAAAAAACCTCAAGGATAATCTACCATTTTCATTTGCAGAACCGTGTGTCGCTAAGCCTATTTATCACTAATTTAAACTCTCTCTTCCCTACATTTATTAGCAAATTCTTGATCATTTTAGCAAATTTTGGGGCAACCCAATGGCTTAAAACAAAATGATATCACATCTCTAACTTCATGTTGACCCAAATCTGACGGATGTTTATCTCGCGCTGAACGAGCATCCACATCAATGTTAAGATACGACCAAATCCTAGAACATATTCCATACAATTCAGCTGCACCTAACCAAATCATGCCATCACCCCTGCTTTGTAAACAACTTCTTTTTTTTTGAACTAAATTTGTAAAGAACTTGCAAACATTTAACTGTTGACATGTTCGCGTCAAAAAGAGGAGGTAAAAGACTAGAAGAGGTTGGTAGTTGGAAGGAAAGGCTACGTGGGCTCGCCAAGTCGATCCTAGACATCACGTAGTGCAACGAGGCATCTGACGAACCTTCATCTGAACTTGAGCACGACCTTAAAAGATCGAGGAGCATCTATTCTCCCAAACCCTTTTTTGGGACCCCCTGCATTCTTCTTGTTCTGATACAATACAAAAGAAAAAAAAAACTTGTGGGGCCAGGGCACACCTTGTGCATGGCAGCCAATAACCAGGTGCAAGTGCAACACACACGGTGAGTGAGCAACGGTTCATATGATTGCCTCTCACATTCTTCTCTTGATCCAAGGCCTGTCTGTTCAGAAAAGAAATGTTTTTGGTGCAGGAAAAAAAAGCTTTTGGTTTGTTTTATTTAGAAAGGGTTGCCTTTTGTTTTTATTTTTACTCCAAGCTGTTTCAAAAGCGTTTAGTTTGTTGGTGCAACCAACTGAAATTGTCCCATAGAGGGCATGGGATTTGTGTGACGCGTCAAGAGCGGCATGCGTGAAGGCCATGCTTGACTGACGGATGACCAAACACAATTCAGAAATTTGCGCAAAAGTGAGGTAAAGATGAGCAAAAAAATGGAGTCAGCTCGGAGCTCTTTCGTGAGAGATTTCTCTTCCTTGGGTAAGATGGAATGGCATGGACCAAAAAGGAACTACAAATTCTAAAAAAAAAATGGTTTGGTGAACAAGGTGCCAAATTTTGCAGAAACTTTTGTGACTTCCTCCGAAGGTTCCAAGCTCGGTTGTTACGGCCACACCTCATCCTCTTTTACTCCTCATCATATCTAACGTAAGAAACATTGTCCACTATTCGCGTACCAACAAAAATGAAAGAGATTTAATTCCAACAAACACTAGGCTGCTCCTTTGAAAAATAAAAAAAAAACCCAGCATATAATTTGTGGAAAATAGATAAATTGTGATGCAAAATTAAAGAATTTCCAAATTCCACCCCCAGGCAGAGCCGCAGAGGTTGCCTGAAATGCACGAGCAGGCACTGCAGAGACGCATTTCCGTGAAATGGCCAGGAATTAAATGAGTGGGGTATTATTGGAAAATAACAAAGAAATGCAGGGCCACGCCTCATTTCAGTTTCGCATAGCATCTGACTGACTTGACTGCCCCTACTCTCCTTTTCTCTCTCCTCTCTCTACCTCTCCTCTCTCTCTCTCATCCCCGGTGATTTCTCCTCCTTTGAAGCCTTTTGACCGTTGCATAGTATAGCCTCTCTCTCTCTCTCTCTCTCTCTCTCTGCACTGCACACTCCACCCTCCCCCTTCTCTCTCTACACAGACTGCTGCACAAAGCCGCCTTCGTCTTCCACTGCTTGTTCATGTTCGCACACACGCAGCCTCCGGAAAAAGAGAAGGCCGGCCGTCTCCATCTTTCTCTCTCAGGTATGCCTCTGATTCTTATTCTAATATACGAATGCATACACACAGCACAGCTCGCGCGCATCGCCGCTTTTGTTCTCGACTCCGCTTTCGTTTTGTTTAATGTTGGCAATCGATGCGATGCGGCCGGGCGAGAAATCTGTGGGGGCCAAAGCGGGTAGAGAGAGAAAGAAAGAAATGGAGGGTTCTTGTTTGTAGAGCTAGCTGCTCTTGATCTTTAGAATTCCGCGCGTCCTTTTGAGCGCCTCAAGAACATGTACGCCGTCGCGGCCCTGGTTTCTCGGTACGCCCCCCGGGACCTCCGCCGTCTCTGTTTATGTTCCGTTGCTCGCCTTTGCTTCCTTCGCACTTCAGAATGATATTGCTCCTGTTCACCCGGTCTTCATTTTCCCCCTTTTTATTGGTGCCGTTCGATCTTTGCTGTGGCAAGAGGGGAATTGTCCCTGTTCTTGCTGCAGCGGCGTTCCTGTTCTTCGATTTTTCTTTTCCTCTGATTTTCCTCCATCTCCTTTACCTTTGGAGTTCGTTAGGATTTTGCTGTAGTTTCTCACAAGATGAGGGAATTAGTCTGAAGCAGCACATCCCTATGCAGTGTTTGGTCCAGGATTTCAGTTCTGCTTGTTTCAGGATGGATCATGTGATGTTGCAGAGTGAGAACATGTATGCCCTGCCATTTTTGGTTGGGTTCATGGTTTCGCAGCTTGTTTCACATCTTGGCATACAATGGTGCACTTCCTTGATTTGTTCAAAGATCAAAGTTTTCTGTGATAACAGGAGTTCTGTAGAGATTCCCGTTCCACTCCATTTTTCTTCTCACGCTAGCAGGAGAAACTGAACATTGGGTTCCACTCATATGCAGTAGCTGCTTCCTTTCACTGAAGCAGTTTTGTTTCTCTGAATTTCTGTGCTGCCAAGAGCCTTAGACCTGTTTCTCTCCCTCTCTCTCTCCCTCAATGTGCAAAGAGACAAAGTCATTATTAGCTATAACCATCACCAGAACTTCCGGCTTTACCTGCAGTTTTGTATGTTTCTGCGTTTTTACTTTGCCAACTACTTAGATGCCTGAAACGATTGCTTCATCCAGGTTCATCAGTTTTTACAGTGTTTGGACCTATAATCGTGCTCTTGTTTTACTGTTCAAATCTTCAGCGGCTGATCCCTCATTTTCACCTCCATGATATCTTTTTTTATTGCCTGTTGTGTCTGTCTGTAGTTTAAAGACATTAATGATGACTTTGTTTGTACTAATCTGCCTGAAAAAATGTGGCATGGTATTGCATTGTACCAGCACTGCTAGTTTTCAAGGCGCTGTCCTCACTCTGTATCTTTACAGTATACTGAACTGAATTTAGTTTAGTTGTCGAGTCCGATTACTGTAACCACCATTATGCAAGTGGCAGAAGGTAGGCCCCTTATCTCTTGCTGGGCCAAGGATGATATTCTTCACTTTCATGCTTCCTTGGTCCTCTTTTAGGAGAAAAAAAGAATGTGGTTGCTACCGAACAAATGTGTAGTGCAGTGTAGGGCATTTTGCAGTGGGGTATTTCATTTGCAAAGGATCATCTTTCTGATGTCCTGTAGCTTTCATTGCACTTTTGGGAAAGATAGTTTCAGGGCTTGATAAGCAGTCAAATCTTCTCTGGTTTTCAACTTGCACCGGATAACATATGCTTGAGTTCCCTGTTGATACATGTAGTAAGTTGATTGTATGTAATCATTGTGCATCATCACTGTTGTTTCTGAACTCTCTGAAACTTGCCAAATCGTAGGGTTGATTCAGATCATCTCCCCATTCGTTGGCTTCAGAAGCTGTGTTCTTGCTATCAACAAGCGACCTTTCTACAGTTTTAGGTAATTTCCACAGTGATGGTTGAAGCAATGCCTGGTTTCCTGAAGCTGAAACTTTTCTGTAACTTTCTATTTGTTTGTTTCTTTTCTTATTTTCAAAGCTCTGAAACTATAATGCAAGCATGACTGGTTCTTGAACATTACAAGGCTTTGGAGAGATGGGATGTGCTGCTTCCAGGTTAGAAGATGAGGAGGCTGTCAAGATGTGCCGGGACAGAAGGGACTTCATCAAGCAGGCACTGGAGCAGCGCAATCGTTTTGCATCATCACACATTGCCTACATTGAGTCCCTGAAGCGCGTTTCAATGGCTCTCCAGCGGTTTGTTGCTGTAGATGATCACCATGAGCTCATCTTCGATACATTCATCTCTCCTGTCAAGCAACAGAAGCCAGAGATGCTCGGCCTTCCTTATGGTTCATATGAGAAGAGAACCATTCATGTCTCAAAGTACTTGAGGTCAGGACCTAATCCATCAGTGTCAGTTGAGGAGCACCCACGACCGGTGGAAACAGTCCGTGTCGAATCACATTACCCCATGGACAACTACAGTGGCACGGATAGGTTCTTCCCGTCGCATTCTTCACCGATGAGATCATCTTCATACTACCCACCACCTTATAACAGGCCAAGCTACCCACCTCCATCGACCCAGGAACCAGTGAGGAATTCTTCCTATTACATGCCTTATGACAGGCCAAGCTATGCACCTCCATCACCCCAGGAGCCAATGAGGACGTCCTATTATGCATCTTATGACAGAGGAAGCTACCCACCACCATCACCCCAGGAGCCAGTTAGGAATTCTTATCGCGCATCATATGACAGGCCAAGCTACCCACCACCGTCACCCCAGGAGCAGGAATCATCACCATGGGACTTCTTTTGGAACCCATTCTCATCGTTGGACAGCTTTGCAGATCCTCACCCTCGTAGTAGCTATGATAATGTGGTCACTGATGATGAACTGGCACGGTTACAGCGGGTACGGGAAGAGGAAGGAATCCCAGAACTTGAAGAGGAAGATGATGAGTGTCAAGATCATGTACCAATGCACAGAAAAGAAGAAAAAGAAGAGCATGATGATGAGGACGATGAAGAAGAAGATGATGATGAGGAAGATGATGATGAGGAATGTGAGCATTCAGATGAGTGTATTGCTTCTAATGAGGGTGCTTGCTCTGTGAATTTTGAGGTCAATACCAAGCAAGAAACAAAGGGATTTGAATCCAAAGGTGTTCAGTGTACTGAAGCACCTCAACCTCGCAAGACAGTAGAACTTGAGATAAAGGCACACAAGAAAGAACTGATGAGGAACAAAGTAGCAAATGCAGAAGAAACTCCTGGTTTCACAGTATATCTGAATCGAAGGCCAGCGAGCTTGGTTGAGGCCATGAAGGATATTGACTGTCAGTTTCTGGGAATATGTGATGCTGCTCGGGAAGTCTCAGTGATGTTGGAGGCAAGTAGAGCTCAGTACTCAACCTCAAATGATCTTTCTGGTACCACTTTTACAAACAATACTGAAATTACTTTAAAGATTCAGATTTAATACTCACTGAACTTACCTTGTCAATCGTATATTGCAGCAAAGATGCTGAACCCAGTTGCACTTTTGCGCTCTGCATCATCGCGATCATCGTCTTCCCGTTTCCTTCTGGCTTCTTCTAGCTCAATAGATGATCTCTTTGACAATGAGACAAGCAGCTGTTACTCCGAAGAATCTTGTAGTACAATGTCTGGAAGTCATCAGTCTACCTTGGATAGATTGTATACATGGGAGAAGAAATTATACAAAGAAGTAAAGGTATAATCTTTGTCAGGATTCAGGAGCTTGCACCGATAGACAAACAAAAGTGGAAGACATGATTGTTTTTGTAACTTGCAGGTGGGTGAGCGGTTAAGAATCGAGTATGAAAAGAGGTTGACTCACTTGAGGAACCAGGATGATAGAGGCGAAGAACCTTCCTCTGTCGATAAGACTCGTGCAGCATTGAGAAGCTTGCATACTCGTTTGAAGGTGTCAATACACACAGTTCAGTCAATATCAAGGAGGATTGAAGTTCTAAGGGATGAGGAGCTGCATCCTCAGCTTATGGAATTGATCCACGGGTATGCTTCTGCTCACTATAGAGATTCTGCAAATGAGAACTTTCAATATACCATTACGAGGTGATCAACATTTTGTTTACCACATATTCAGGGTCAACATTTTGGTAAATGAAAACTTGTACAAAATGTTGACTGTTGAAAAGCGTCAGTAATCAAGACTAAATAGAGAGCCCTGATTTAATATATTTACCACAGTAGGGGCCTCCCCTACTGTATTTACCTCCAAAACGACCAAATAAAGAGCAGTCAAAGATCACCAAACTTCAGGTTCTTAAAATTTAATATTGATGCTGTATACGTTTTCAGCTAATGTAAGACAAATAGCTTGTGATCTGAAGGGGGGGGTGTGCTTTTCAGAAACAAATGACAAAAATAAATAACTCTCTGCTTATTGGCCAAACGGGCAAAGTGCTAGAACAATCTGAAGGCTGATTATAAATGAGTCCAGCAGTTTGGGAATGATGTATCTAACAATAATCAATTAATCGCTAGCACTTTACAAAGAACCCTGTCTGAGATTATAAATTGAAGCAAAAAGGGACCATAAGGTTCAAACATCAAAAGTAGGGGAATATCTCATAAACTCATCGCTGACAGCTTATTTTGCAAAATGAATTTCTTCATGTGTAACAGAACATTGCAAGAATTCTAAATTGAAGCTTTTCCGCTCAGCATACTTAAATAATACAAAATGAAACATAACTAGAGGCAACTAAAGGGCTGTATTTGATTCAAACTTCTTTACTCATGTATGAACCCATTCCCATCATGACTCTGTTAGAGCCGAGTAGATCATAGCATTTTATACACTGTTTTTGAACTTTTCGTAAGTTAGCATTAAGGGAAACACCCTATAATTCTACATAACTGCAACAACTACAACTAACCTCGTCCTCGTGTTATGCAGCCTCTCACGGATGTGGCGCACCATGGCTGAACGACACAAGGCGCAGAAACGTACGATCGAGGACGCCAAACTTCTCTTCCTCCAGCACCACCCCTCCGCCGCCACTGCCATCTCCCTTGGCCCCTTGGAGGCTGCAACTCCCCCTCCGGCTGCCTTGGCGCTAGAAACCGAGATCCAGGCTTGGCGAGGAGCCCTGGAGACCTGGCTATCTGCGCAGCGTGCCTACGCGCGCGCACTGGCCGCATGGGCGCGCCGCTGCCTCGGCGTCACGGGCGGGGCGCGTCCTACCCTCTCTGCTGCCGTGCTGCCGCCGGCGTTCCTGGTGTGCATGGAGTGGGGGCGCGCGGTGGACGCGGACACGGAGGCACGGGTGATGGACGGGCTGGACTTCTTTGTGGCCGGCGTTGGGTCGGTGTGCTCGGGCGCGGCCACCGGGATGGAGGGCATGGCCGGGCGAGTGCTGTGCGCTGGAATGGCCGCGGTCACCGGCGCCATGGCCGAGTTCGCCGCCGCATCCGCGGACAGCTACGATGCGGCTGTCACGGCCGTGATCGCCGCCGCTCGTGCGCCGGAGCGCGAGCGCGAGGACGGCGTGGCACAACCGCCAAGGACAGATGGCTAGGCTGAAGATATTGACCGTGAGCCTCTAGGAGTGGAAAACAATTTAGCACTAGGAAATACCGCGTCGAGTGTGGTCTTGTGATTGATGATAATGTCATTACAAGACTAACTGTTCTTGCCAATGATTGCTTATATTATAGGTTCATCACTATCAGCAGTGAGAAAGCCATTGATGTTGTTCTTGATACTTGTGTTTCAGAGGGGAGGCTTCCCTTCTTTACTCATGTTTCAGAGAGGAGGCTACGAGGGCGGCGCTACGCTGGAGCTTTTGTGCGGCGTCAGAGGGGGATGCGGTCATGCGGAGCTGCAGGGCGGAGCGATGCCCAGCTGCCTCCGACCCTACGATGCCGGCTTTGGCAACCACATTGTGGTCTGCTGCGCTGCTCCTGCTGTACTGCTGCCGCTGACCAGCAGAGGACACGGCGAGCTATTGCCGCTGCGGAACTGCAGCTGCTGCTGAAACTGTTATTTCCAGTGTGCTGTGCATGTGCTAGCATCAAACCCCTCTCTGCAAGCATATGCCTCCGCCCTCCGCCATTGGTTCGTCAACAACTAGGGCCAGAAACTGAACGTGTTCAGCTCGATGTCGCGCAGCGTGGTGGTGGGCATCGTGGCCTCCGCCATGGAGCCGAGGAGCTCCGCCTTGAGCACCGGCGAGCGGGGCGCGAGCAGGGCGCCCGCCAATACAGAGAACGCGACGTCAGAACCGTCGGCGTTGTCCAGCAGGCGCCCGAGGAGGCTCGCCACGTCGCAGGGATGGTGCCGCCACCGCCGCCACGCAGGACGATGACCCCCACGGCCGATTCGGGCTCCTCGCCGCGGCCCCTGCCTCCGCCACGGCTGCCTCCGGGCTCCTGGCCGCGGCCCCTGCCGCCGCCACAGCTGCCTTCGGGCTCCTCGCCGCGGCCCCTGCCTCCGCCACGGCCGACTTCGGGCAGCTGTGGCGGCGGCAGGGGCCACGGCGGCGAAGAGTTGGTGGTATTTGACGCCGTGCCCCTCGCATGGGCACCGTGCCCGCGCCCGCGCCCCTCGTCTCGATCAGCAGAAGCATCGGGCATCCATAGCAATGCCCGCCAGAGGAGGTGACGAGATCAAGACATAGAAGCAAGATCAGCATGGCTGGCTACACTGAGACCTACCCAACTACGGGACTGTTAATTTTTCTCTATGGTTATATTCTAGGAGTATATGTCACTTTTGGTCTTAAGATGTATGTTTGGTCTTAAACTACAAATATCTTATGTCTAGAAGTACTAAGCAATTTTGTAAGTATTATGTCGTTACTAGCAGTTTTATGACAGTTTGCATCAATTTAATATCAGCGGCTGTGATGTAACTTGCGAATTGTATCCGCCTCGATCTGGTCTGGTAGTTGCTCATCACTGAATAGCAAATGGGCTTGCATATCATATTCTTGGCTAGTTTACTTAGCTCAATCCACAAAGAACTTCTCGAGCTAACTCACATGTACAAAGAAGGGTGTGCTTGGAACCTTTGCTCCGCTCACCTCGCCTCGCTAGGCTAAGCAAGGCTAGCTCCAAGGGGACGTTTGCTTCCTTTGCTGTTGCTCATTGCCTCACGCAGCTCGATCCGGCGGTGGCGGAGGTCGATTCGGCAGCTGCGGAGCTCGAATCGGTAGAGGTCGATTCAGCGGCTGCAAAGCTCGATTCAGCACCTGCGGAGGTCGAATCGGCGGTGGCGGAGCTCCTCCTGGCGGCCTGCGTGAGCACAGGAGCAGCTTGCTCGACGCAGGAGAGCAGCTTGGCGACCAGTTGGGCAAAGAGGCGAGGCGAGCAGTACCAAGCGGCTTGCCTTGCTCGGCGAGGTGAGCGGCCGGCAAAGGTTCCAAGCACGCCTGAAGTATGAAACGGCTAGTGCAAGGAGCATAATCATAGCATAGCACGTTGAGCTGACACTGTGGGTGCCCTGCTACTGCTAGGGCAGTAGGTGGAGTCGGGAGCAACCGCAGGCGCTATTTTGGAAACAGGAGGGGTGTACCCCTATTGGTTATGTATTAAATAAAACTTGAGAAGTATAAAGGAGCAAAAGTACAGGAAAGAAGGAGAAAAGGAAAAGCCACAGGAAAGCAAAAGAAACTACAGGGGTCAAAGAGAATAATAGGTGGTCAACAAGGAGTCTAGGTTACAGAGTGTGCAACCAAACCTCCATCAGAGGCACAAAGAGATTGCTTGCCTCTATGCAGAAGCATTGAGAACTCAGAGATAAATTTTCTTTTGCACTGTTGGACTGTTGGGTCAATTCCACTTAACATCTTGTCATTTCTTGTTATCCAAATGTTCCAAGTCATGATGATTATTATCTCCATGAAGAACGGTACAGCTAGCCTGTTCTTGATTTGCCTGATGATCTGAAGAGTTGGCCTCGTGGGAATGAAGTATATTCCAATTGAGTTCCAACAGGATTTAGCAAAGTTGCACCTGAAGAAAAGATGTGCCATTCTTTGAATCTTCTGCAGGATGCATAATTCACATGTGTACGAGTCCAGTTCCATTTGTTTTCTTCTCAGTAAATCCTTTGTACTCAGTCGATCTTTAAGTAGTAGCCAGAAGAAAACTTTATGCTTCATTTGACATCTAGAGTTCCATAGCCATGAGTATACTGGATGGACACTTCTTTGCCCGATCATGACCTTGTAAGCTTTGGATGTGGTGAACGTCGTGTTACCCTAGATGTACGTCCATTTATCAAGCCCCTCCTTAGAGTGCATTCCTTCGATGGACTGTTGTAAAGTGTTGAGCTGAGCATGAGCCTGTGAAGAGAGGGATAGATTGAAATTGAGTATGAGGTCCGGCTGATGGACTACCTCTGTGAAGGAACTGTTCTGATTTTTGTCAAAGGAGAAGAGTTCTGGGTAAGCTTGTGAGGGCACTGCACCATTCCATATGTCTTTCCAGAATAGCACTGTGGTGCCATCTGCCACTACCGGTGATGCAAGACCTTTATAAGTGTCAAGGAGTTTGATGACATCCCTCCACCAGAAAGACCCTTTCCTTTGCTGACCCGGCAATCGACCATTGGGGTAATAGTTGTCCCAGACCAACTTGACCCAGGGGATGTCTGCTTTGGAAAAGAATTTGTGCATGAACTTGAGCAGCATGGGATCATTGTGAGTGGATAGATTTGTTACTCCCAAGCCTTCTTGCTTTTTGGGCATTCTTACCATGTGCTAGGCTGCTTTGTGGGGCTTCTTAGAATTGAGATCCCCTCCTCTCCACAGGCAGTGCTTCATGTATTTGTCCAGCTGATTGATTACCCCTTTATGTAGCTTAAGCGTCGCCGCATAGAAAACTGCCGATGAGGATAACACCGAGTTGATCATTTCTAGCTTGCCCCCTTGGCTCAAGAACATTGAGGTGCTGCTAAGTCTCTTTTCTATCTTTTGAATAAGAGGCAGGAAGCCTTCGATGTTTGGCTTGGTGGTTCCTAAAGGCAACCCTAGATAGGTGAAAGGAATAGATCCTTTTTGACAGTCAAAGGTTGCAGTCAGGTGATCAAGGGTTGAGTCAGAGATGTTAAGAGGCACCATGACTAATTTGTTGTAGTTTACTTTGAGTCCTGTGGAAGCTGCAAAGGTGTTGAGCAGATCCTTGAGATGTAAGAGCTGATTTAGGCATGTCTCAGTATAAGTTTGAATTCCTTTGCACCCAGTTGCGTACCCACCGGCTGTTCGGCACCAGCCACACAGGTGCCATTCTCCGAACCGTTTCAACTGTTTCGCAGGCATGCTCGTGCACCCACGCGCACGCGTCGGACGTAGAGTCTCCTCGGGTGAGGTGCTGCGTTGCGGCCGGGCAAACAATTCGGGGATCCGGGATCCCGATGGCCAATGGCCACGCCTCGTCGTGTGGTGCCGTATTGTCGGGAGCCTGGGATTGACACAGTGGGCATGGCCCCCTCTGACACGCATAGAATTTTCTAACCCCCTCCTACTCCCTCCGTCCAAAAAATGTTAGCATTATTTTGTATAGATTTAGTCAAAATTAAAATTGTTTGGCTCCTTGGGAAACGAGAGTTGCATTGTTTTTGGGACAGAGTAATTTTCTTTCCAACATGGTGCTTATTTCAAGAACTTGGGACTCGAAGAAGGCTTGGGACGGGGAATATGCGTGATAGTCTATATTTTCTAGATGATAATATGTCACCTGTGGTTGCTGCTATTTTATCCCGGTCACCACTAGAAGAATTTCTTCTTCATCATCGCAGGTTAGGACATATGTCCTTTAGTACTCTGGGTCAGCTCTATCCCATACTTTATAATAAAATTAGCAAGGAGAGTCTAGTGTGTGATGCATGCCATTATGGGAAACAGACTAGGAGTTATTATGTACCTTCTGGTAATAGAAGTATTGTGCCTCTTCACACCATTCACTCAGATGTATGGGGTCCTAGTGGAGTATCATCGGTTAATAGTTATCGGTATTTTGTTACTTTCATCGACTGTTGTACTAGGACCACTTGGGTTTATGTATTGAGGAGCAAATGTGATGTGTTTGAATGCTTTAAAGATTTTCATAATCTAATCATGACTCAGTACAATGCATGTGTGAAAATATTTCGTACTGACAATGGTACACAATGGTACAAAATATGCCAACAATGAATTTGATGAGTATTTGTCAAACTATGGGATTATTCACCAAACCACCTGTCCTGGCACTTCAGAACAAAATGGTCTGGCTGAGAGGAAGAATAGACATCTTTTGGAAATTACAAGATGTATGATGATGGCTATGAATGTTCCTAAATATTTATGGAGTGAAGCTGTTATGACAGCTGCTTATTTGATGAATAGAATGCCATCTCGGGTGCTGAACAACAAGACACCAATTGAGTGTTTAACTGGTAAGACTACATATGTTGTGCCACCAAAGGTATTTGGATGTGTATGTTTTGTGAAGGATTATAGACCATCGGTTGGGAACTTAGACCCTAGAGCAGTGAAATGTATATTTGTTGGATACTCTGGGAAACAGAAGGGCTACAAATGTTGGTGCCCATCCGAAAAACGAATATTTGTGAGGATGGATGTAATATTCAGGGAACATGAACCCTTTTATGATGAACCTGTAGATCTAACTGATGTCTTTCCTGACCCATTTTCTAGTGATGATTTAGATCAAGACAACCAGACAGGGGGAGAGAAAGGAGAAGAAAGCAATCCTATTGCTACAAGAAGAATGGTGGTTGGAGCAATACCACTGGAAGACAGTCATGATGATACAGATGTGGATCCTATAGAAGAAGAACAAGGACAACTACAAGGGGAGCAGCAAGATACACCAAACGAGGCGTTACGGTGGCCCAGACCAAATGAAGAACAAAACCTTCAAGTATATACACGAAGACACCGGTCTGAGAGGGAACATGTGCAGGGGGAGGAAATAATTCCATTAGAAAGGAATTCTGAAGCTCAAGTTCAATCAGATACTCACGGTTCAAATCCAAGTCCTTCTGCAAGTGATGGTACACTTTCTCCTTCACATGATGACTTAGATATTCCTATAGCCCATAGAAAGCAGTCTTGAACTACTGCTGGAAAGTTTCCTTCCAAATTATCCTCATATGATCTCTCTAATCATGTGTCATATATATCTATTGGCCCTTAGTACAAGTCATTTGTAGGAGCCTTGCAATCTGCTGCATCTATACCACATGATTGGCAGGAGGCAAAACATGATCCACGGTGGAGGCAGGCAATGCTGGAGGAAATGGCTGCTCTTGATAAAAACAACACTTGGGTATTTACAACTCTCCCTACAAATAAGAAAGTTGTTGGCTGTGAGTGAGTATTCACTGTGAAGCAGGCACCTGATGGTAAGGTGGAGAGATCACTACTAGAAAAATGACCTATCATCCACGACCTCAGTACCGGTCACATTTGGACCCGGTACTAATGTTAGCGTTAGTACCGGGTCCAAATTTGAGATCCCCCGGAGGCCCTTTAGTACCGGGTGGGAGCTCCACCTGATACTAAAGGTAACCCTTTAGTACCGGGTGGTACTACCGCCGGCCCCTCCCCCCCTCTCTCAGTAATAATTCTTATCCTGCTCCCCTCTCCTCCCCCGCCCATTCTCTATCTCTCTCTTCCGTCCGCTCCCCTCCCCTCTCCTTCCCACACTTAATCTCCTCTCCTCCCCTCTGCCTCCCGTCCCCTCCCCCCTCTGCGCGACCTCAGTGGGGTGATGTGGAGGATGCCATCGGGGCGGCGGGGAGCGGATGGTGGGGCGGACGCTGGCAGGCAGGTGCTAGCGCGGAGGCCGGTGGCGGGGGCGGAGGATGGGCGGACAACGCTAAGGAGGAGGAAGAGGCCCCGACGAAGCGGATGAGGGGCTGACCAGGCGGAGGACGGGGAGGAGGAGGCGGAGGGGGCGGGCCGCGGGCTAAGGGAGGTCGGGGCCTGCCGGGGGAGGGGGGGTGGCGGGAGAGCGGCGGCGAGCAAGGGTGCGGGCTGGGACCGGCGGAGGATTTTGCTTTTTTATTTTTTAATACCCTTTAGTACCAATTATTTCAACCGGTACTAAGGGACCCCTCTAGTATCGGATTGCTAGTACCGGTTGCACAACCTGTACTAGAGGAGGGTTACGGACCGGTACTAGAGGCCTTTTCCCCAGTAGTGGATATAAGGCTAGATTAGTTGCAAAAGGGTATAGCCAAACATATGGAGTGGATTATGATGAAACCTTTGCGCCGGTAGCAAAGATGAATACCATCAGAACAATAATCTCTAGCAGTAAATCGTAATTGGAAACTATTTCAAATGGATGTTAAAAACGCATTTCTTCATGGAGACTTAGAGGAACAGGTCTATATGGAAATTCCACCAGGGTTCAATAGTAGAGAAACTGAGGGTAAAGTATGTAAATTGAAAAGGTCCTTGTATAGACTTAAGCAATCACCTAGAGCTTGGTTTGGGAGGTTTAGAAACGAAATTTGCTCTATTGGGTATCAACAGAGAAATGCAGATCATACATTGTTCTTTAAGTGTCACGACAACTAGATCACCATTCTTTTGGTGTATGTTGATGATATTGTGATTACAGGTGATGATGAAAAGGAAATACTATGCTTGAAGAGGGCTTTGGCAAGATCATTTGAAGTAAAAGATCTGGGGTCATCTTCATTATTTTCTTGGAATTGAAGTGGCATACGGGGCACAAGGTATTTATCTTTCAAGAGGAAATATATAATTGATTTGCTTACTGAAACTAGCATGCTGAATTGTAAACCAGCAACAACACCAATTGAGCAGAATCATCGTATTCTGGCTAACTCAGGTGATCCAGTGGACAAGCATCAGTATTAGTCGGTCGCTTAATTTGTTTATCACGTACAAGGCCAGATATTGCATATGTTGTAAGTATTGTAAGCAGATATATGCATGATCCCAGATCTAGTCATTTAGATACGGTACACAGAGTCTTGAGATATCTTAAGAGTTGCCCAGGGAAAGGTATCTTGTTTTCCAATCATGGGCATCTGAAAGTAGAGGGATATACTAATGCTGATTGGGATGGTTGCTTAGATGATAGAAAATCAACATCAGGGTATTGTGCATTTGTTGGTGGTAACCTTGTTAGCTAGAGGAGCAAGAAACATAGTGTGGTTGCAAGATCCACTGCAGAAGCTGAGTTTAGAGCTACGACATCGGGTTTATGTGAGCTAATCTGGCTTCGTATACTATTGAGTGAACTCTGTCTACACTATGGTGCACCTCTTCAACTTTATTGTGACAATCAGGCTACAATCAGTATAGTGAATAACCTGGTCCATCATGATAGAACTAAGCATGCTGAGATAGATAGGCACTTTATCAAGGAGAAAGTAGATAAGGGGATGCTTCAGATCAACTTTGTTAAATCCGGAGATCAGTTAGCTGATGTTTTAACTAAAGGTGTTAGTGTTGTGTCTTCTATGAAAATATGTGACAAGATGGGGCTGTTAGATATATTTGCCCCATCTTGAGGGGGAGTGTTGGTGGTCTTTGTTGTAAATAGAAGGGTGTAGAAGGACTAATTTGTAATATGTTCTCTGTATATTTCTGTGAAGGAATGGGGATAAGGTTTGAGCTTCTGGAAAAATCATTCTCTACCTCCGATGAATCGAGATCCAGGTTGATTACTCCAACACTAATAATATTTTCTTCCTTTCGTCAAGCATTGTGCTACTAGCTGGTAAGCTCACTGTTTTCCCTCTGTGCCTTTAGGAACAAGGGACAGACGACATAGTTTCAGGGGGGAGATGAAGAGGTGGCCGGTGAAGGGAAAGTGGTGAGGTGTTAAATCTTACCTCTGGTGCAATGGATAGATATGCGCAAATTTGTTGACTGGGGTCTAGAATCTTTCTAAACTGCTACAAACATAAATATTTACTACTAGTGGTGATTACCCATTTTCTGACAATATAGTGTTCTTATTAAGCCACTAGTAGCGGTAACATGGGCTATAAATATTTACTGAAGCTGTAATTAATACTAGTGCGGTTAAGTCAGGCAGATGAGCCTCTAGTGCCAGTGCAACGTTAATCATGACTATGGATAATCTACAACATATGCTCATGATTATTACATGTTCAATCATGACTATGGAGTACAGCGTTAATCATGAACATGTAATAATCTGCGACGTATGCATGAAGCACAAGATTATTACATGTTCAGTTGCGTGTTGATCAATACCCGATAAATATTATTACATCACACTGCACGCTTGCATCACAAAAGGGGTAGGCGAAGTTAACAGCAGCAGCAGTGCAGCACAGCAGGTGACTTCCAGGAGTGCAGCAGGCACTACTTCCCTTTGTTAGGCCAAGCCTACATTCTACAACTAAGAAAACAAAAGGTAAGAGAACACATCTTTGAAGGCAGAACAAGCTCAAATTAAATTTAATAAAGGAAACACAAGCAGCAGAAAGATTCATACAGAAAAGGAATCACGGGTTAACACAATAGACTCATTCATTCAAAGTTCATCAGAAGAAAAATTTAGTTAGTAGAACTTGCCTTGTCGGCTCTTTATGTGCCCACCAAGCTTTAACTCTGGCTAGCCAATCTGCCAGTTGGAGCTTGTCGCATGCACCAGATGAACAAGTTGGCTTCACCCCTCCAACAGAATCCTGCATTCCAGTTTTTGACCAGCCAGTTTTAGCAGCCTCACACGGGAGCCTGGGAATGTGCTGAGATACCTTGCACCCTGCGTTTGGCAGTTAGGCTGGATCAGGAGTTAGAATGCGAAGAACTTGTGACAGATATTTCTTCTGAATGCAATATAGAGTCACCAGCACTGATGTAATCTCGTCAGACTAACAACCAAGATCGTTCTAAATAAGAGTGAAAAAAAGAAGAAAAAGGAGCAACGAGCACTGCAATTCTTCATACAAAGCAAAGATTTTTTTTTTTGAAACGGATACAAAGCAAAGATTAGTCCAGTTTGGGATGCAAGCTCAAACTGAGTTAAAAAACAGGTCGAAACTTGCCTCTCTGACAACATTACCCCTAAGGTCACACAACCCTCTGTGCCATCAATGCTATCATCCTAAAGGCTAAAGCAGACATTAAGTCACAGAAATCTTATATATAAATCATATATATTTTAGTTCATGAGCTAAATTTTAGCTCCTAAAGTTTAACCCCTAAAATTTAGTTCTCCTGGGCTGTTTGATCCATGGACTAAAATGGACTAAAGTCCATAAATGTTGTTCAACAAAGACACTATTACCCTCCTTCCCTACCCCTCCTTTCCACCAGCAGCAGCACCACCACCACAACAACCAGACCTCCACGTCGCCGTCGCCGCTCGCGCCCGGCGTCCGGTCCCTCTTGGAGCGCAGCGACTTCTTCTCCGCGGACTGCAACCCGCACGCCGACTTCCCCAACTCCGCCGCCGCCGCCGCTTCCTCGTCTAGCAGGCTCGGAGGTGGTGGGGCCGGCCGGAGGCGGGGGGGGGGGGGGGGGGGGGGGGAAGAAGAAGGGGGGGGCCCGAGGGGGGGGGGCCCGCTCGAAAAAAGGGGGGGCCCGAGGGGGCGGGCCCCCCCGGAAAAAGGGGGGGGGCCGGAGGGTTTTCCCATAAAAAAGGGCGGGCCGTGGGAAGCGAGAGAGAGGAAGTGCGGGAGGAGCAAGGGACCACGCGGAGGAGAGAGGAAAGGGGGGCAGGGGTGAAATTTGTGGTCCTGGGATCACTTTTAGCCCAGTTTAGAGCCTCTTTGGGGGCTAAATTTTAGCTCCTAAAGTTTAGCTATTTGTCACTTTTAGCCCTTCTGTTTAGATCCTAAGAGCTAAATTTTGAGCTAAAAGTGCAAGACTAAAATTTAGTCCTTGGATTCAAACAGGCCCTAAGCATATAATTCATGATGTAAAATTGGGGATCACCAGAGTTTGTACGTAACGAAGCATAGGGGAATTGGGGATCACCGGAACGGTGGCGCTAGAAGCAGGAGGCGCGTGAGCGCTGAGGCTGCCTGCCGATCTCAACATCCCGGAGGCCAACTTCTGGATGACGAAGCGGCCGGCCATCTCGGCTCTCGATCTCAGCGTACTACCTGCGAAACAAGAAGGAATCGATCCGAACTCGGCGTGGGGAAAGGAGATAGGGGAGTCCGGGACGGTGGCGCGGCGGTGTTCTTGCCAGGAAAAGAAAAACCTCTTCCGCTGGGCATACGACGTGGGCTGATCCCAAGTAAAAGCCCAGATACTGAGTTGGCTTTGGGGCTGATCTGGCCCATAAATACAACGTGGGCCATACCGCATTTAGCACTACAAGGATATTATTGGTGGGCCCAAAAGGTCATCGGTCGTCGTCGCCTAGGGAAAAGGACCTCGATTTCGTACGCTAGCCCTCACCTTCTCGCCTATTTCTCATGTCTCGATAGCCAACGATGATAAAACCACACCAGTCCCTCTCATGAAAAAGGCCAGGAAGAATCCTAGTGGGCAAAAAAAAACATGACAACATGGTTTTGTAAACGTGCCAAAATCCAGGAAAATATCAATGCATTCATTCATCAGGCTCGTCTCACTGTCACTGAGCAATGAGCAGCACACCAAGAGCACGTGAAAAAGCACAGCCAAGGAAACAGCAAGATGGGCAGACGCGTAAATTCTCTGCGCGTTCTCGAAAAAAGAATACACGTACAATATTGTGAATTTGCAGATAATAAAAACAGGGAAATACGGGATAAATACGCCACCGCGCTACCCCCTACGCGCCGTGATTCCGTGAAGCCGTAGACGTCTCGGGCTCTCAGCGCAGAGCTTTGCCAAGATTCCCTCTCTCCGGCGCCACCACCCTTTTTCTTTCTCCTCCTTCCCTCCCTTCCCCTACAAAAGCCGCGAGAAGCGGCGGAGACGAGGACTAGGAGGAGGACTACCCTTTTGCGCCTGGGCCCCTCCCGCTCTGCCGCATTCGCGTCCCCGACCCGCTCGAGTAGGAGCCATGGGCCTGGAGGAGGCGGGGCGCGCCGCCGCCGCCACCGGCAAGAAGCTCGCGCTGGCGAGCATCAGCTTCGCGGACGTCCGCGTGGGCGCCGCCGGGGGCGCCGGATACAAGGACGACCTGCTCGTCGTGGGGCTGCCCGTGCCCAAGGATGACGGCCTCGACGTCGTCGGGGACCTGGCCGTCAGGCTGCCGGATGTAGGCGCCGCCGTCAGGGTGAGTAACTGCAGATCTCAATGCCTCCCAGCTATTATGCTCTGTTTCTGTATGTGTGACAGTATGAGTGTGAAACGGTAGCTTTTGTACTGAACATGTGGTTGAAACGATTGGGATGATTTTGGGATTGGTTTGGGCACACACAGGCGGGAGCTTGGCTTTCTTGTTCACAGCGTGGATATGAGAATATGATTTGCGAGCGCTTTGAACTGGAATGAGATTTTTTTATGTAAAGGCGACAGCTTTTTTTTTATTATTCATGGTTATTTCCTGATGTATATTCTGGGAATGATTCAACCGGAAAATAGTTTCTCATGCTTGAAGGTTCAAGCTGCGATTAGCTTCAGTGCCGTCCATTTTGCTGTGCTTCTAACTTTTCGATGTAGAAGTTTGGAACTACTTGTTTGATATGTTCTGTGAGCATACTGTTTGTAGCTTTCGTTAAATTTTTGTCAGAAGTACGAACTTCTGATAAAGATATTAAAGTACCTTGGTTATCCATTTCAGTAGTTGATTAGCTGATGGTTAACAGTTGGTAGGTGTTGGTAATTTTGTACTTGCTCCTGATCTAGATGGGCATCCCAAATTGCTGCCGGTGGCTTGCTGTGGTGAAGTATAATTTATTTCAGATCGTAGTACTTCTATTTTCTATTGAAATGATGAAGTTAAAGCGCTTCTAAAGTTCTAACTGTAGGATTAGGTTGATGTGTGCACTGGGTCCCATTGCCATGTGTCCGTGTCCCAGGCCTGCTGAAAGTTTTTTGTACTTATCTTAGGTAGATATTTCTTCTGAAGCAGACCTGGAGATGATCAGTTGAAAGCAATAGTTGTACTGTAGCTTGTTCTGATAAGTATTCCGAGTGAGCAGAATTTTGCCTTCCATTTGAGTTCCTCTGTATCTATCATTTTCTTTGGACATGAAATTTTGTGGAAGATAGTGAAGCTTGCAGCAGACGCTGCCATTTATATCATTAGTTTATTTATAGTTTGATTAGAGCAAGTAGTGGCATACCTGAATGAATTTGATTGTTTCCACACTATTCTTCCTGGCATCTTTTGTGCTATATGTTCCTTTCAAAAATAACATTAACTTTTGTCCTTCGGAACCCAATATTTTCTTACTCTTTATGCATCTACTCCATGTAGAATATAAGTGTCTTCTAGTTTTCCTGTCCACTTCCAACTTCCAAGTTGGACCGAGTATTGTTAAAAAACTACAGTACAACCCCCCAGCTGTTTGTGATGTTACTTCGTCCTAGGAACTTTCGTCCCAACTGCTAGGCATATATAACCCACTGAGCTGCAGTGTAAAAATTCGTAGCTTGGGTCAAGGTTCCAGACTGAGGACGTTTCCTAAAGAAAAGGAAATGCTGCAGTCTGGATTAGGTTTTTGACAAAATGTATAACATGCTGATAATAGCTTTAGATAACACTCATCCAGTTAGCTGAATATGCAGGTGCCTATCTAGATTAACAGGTGCAACAACTGATGCTTTAGTGAATGTGCAAACTATATTTATCACTAGGTTACCTGCTGTCTTTCAATAGGCATAAAGAAATAGCAATAATTGTACATTAGGTTTTCCACAGCACCTCCATTGGAATTTTGCATCAAACACTTGTAGCAGCTTTAGGATTATTACAAAGTGGTAACTTCCTGGAAGACTTTCTTTGCTTGAGTTCTTCTAATTGTTCCAAAGTGCTGATGGAGTTATGAACCATTGATCTCAGTTCTCAGACTTGTATCTAATGCAGACTTTTCTGAGGAATAGAGAAGTTGCGGAATTCGTCAGTGGAGCAATGGCTGGGGCAATGACTAAGGCTGTTCTAGCTCCTCTAGAAACAATCAGGTATTTGTCAATACTTTGGCCTATTCATTTATCTATCCATGTTACTAAGTTTGACGCCTTGCTAATTACAAGTTCTTAATATATTAGTGTGGTAGGATGAGTAAACTTGGCTCTTAACACACTTGGCATGCTGCTTCTTTCATGCTTGCTTTTCTTTGTGAGATTGATGCTCTTCAGAGTTCAGAGTATTACGCGTGTTTAAAAGTTGGAATGGTCTGTTGACTATAGTATGATAATTATGCAATACTGCTTGTTCATTTCAAAATAATTTACTGCAGCAAGCCCATTCATTTGTTATAAATTGTCGTTAATTTGTAGAAACATCCAAAGTTTTCTTTCTAGCCTAAAACAAAGTATATACAATACAAGTAAGTTTGTATCGTCTGATCATTTTCAGGACAAGAATGGTTGTTGGGGTAGGATCAAAACATATTTTTGGTAGTTTTGTGGAGATCATTGAACAGAATGGCTGGCAAGGGCTCTGGGCAGGCAATACTATAAATATGCTCCGGATCATCCCAACTCAAGCAATTGAGCTTGGAACATTTGAGTGTGTCAAAAGGAGTATGGCATCTGCACAAGAGAAATGGAAAGAGGATGGGTGCCCAAAGATACAACTTGGCAATTTGAAAATCGAGCTGCCATTTCACTTATTATCACCGATTGCCATTGGAGGTGCAGTTGCTGGAATAGCTAGCAGTTTAGCGTGCCATCCTCTTGAGGTTCTTAAGGTACTTCAGGGCTGAATCTGCATGTTGAATTTTGTGGATGCTATTCATGAAATATATAATTTGGAAGAACTGTCTGGTTTGTAGGTCTACTGTCTATTCAGATCAGTTGCAAGCAACAGCGCTGATCTAATTTAATGATTGTTTAGATCCTTATCGCTGACAGACTATTTGTAATTTTACCAATTTTCTGTCACAGGATCGTATGACTGTCAATCGCGAGGCTTATCCTAGTATTGTTATTGCCTTCAACAAGATTTACCGCGCTGACGGCATTGGTGGTCTTTATGCTGGCCTCTGCCCAACATTAGTTGGCATGCTTCCATATAGTACATGCTACTATTTCATGTACGAGACAATCAAGACTTCTTACTGCCGTGCACAGAAAAAGAAATCTTTGAGCCGTCCTGAGCTACTGGTTATTGGGGCTGTTTCAGGTCAGGACTCAGTGTACTTCGTTTCATCTTGGTAGACAACATACAATTTCTCAGAATTCTTGAACAATATCTAGGAAATGTAATATTCCATTTGCATTAAGGTTCACATTTGAGTAAATCGCTTGTTTTAAACTTTGCTGTTGAATTTTGTAGGCCTAACTGCAAGCACAATCAGCTTCCCTCTGGAAGTGGCAAGGAAGCGGCTTATGGTGGGAGCCATACGAGGGAAGTGCCCACCCCACATGATTGCGGCATTAGCTGAGGTGGTCCAAGAAGAGGGCTTCAAGGGGCTTTTCCGAGGATGGGCAGCGAGCTCCCTGAAGGTCATGCCGACGTCTGGTGTCACTTGGATGTTCTATGAGGCATGGAAGGAGATCCTATTGGCTCCCCAGCTCCATGCCTAGCAAGAGCACGCAGCTCAACAAGGGCATTGGCACTGAGACAGAATAAGTTTGTTCTGCTGTGTGGGATTTCCAATCTTTTTCTCTTTTCAAATCCCACATGTGCCAAGTATCTAGGCAAAAAAGGCCATCTTGTGCGGTTTGGCCGATGATTAGAAGCATTAGTTTGATTATCCTATGCTAACCTGGATTGTCTAATTACTAGCAACTGTTAACAGAAAGGGTATGCATCGGCCCCAATCATTGTTGTGAACACTAATAAATAAATAAGTTACCTCTTCTGGGATGTGCCTTGGGATGTGCCTTGCAAGTTATTGAGTTGCATGCACCAACCAGTTCAACCTAAAAGTTTAAATTGATAGGGAAAGTTCAACCTAAAAGTTTAAACTGACAGGGAAAGGTGAGCAATTCACTTATACTTCAACACTTCCCCTCACGTGTAGGCTCTCTTAAGCCGCATACGTGGAAATTGGAGTGTGCTGCAATTATTTTATTTAATTGTGCCGCTAGAATTTGAACTTGAGATCTCTGGCTCTGATACCATATTGAATTGTTTGCTCCAACTATTTTAATCCAAAAGCTTAAACTGATAGGAAAAGATGAACAATTCATTTATACTCCAACATAAGCATCCTAGAATTATTTCAGACTTCATGACTCATGAGTCCATGTTACAGTACACTACCTCTAGTCCTCTGCCCTAAAATGATTGTGCTTCCCATCATCAGCAAGAAAAAGGTTATTATTCTTATATATAAAGGAGTCCAATTTTGTAGAGTGAATCAAAGCGGTGGTTGATGCATTGTTTGTATCCCAAATCACAATTGTACAGCTGTAAGATGCATGATGTCTCTCTCATAGGTAATGGCGAAGTGAGGTGCAATCTCCAAGGATAACCATTTGTCCTCAGCCCAGCAGCAAATTTCCAGTAGCAACTTCATCCTCTTCAGTTGCAGCATCCAACGTCCATCCCTCATCGCACGGTGACCAACGTCTCCTAGTCATCATCATCTCTATTACAAAAAGCAAAGGCGCCAATTGTTAGAGAGACCATACACGCGTGTTGCTCAAACAACGGCCGGCCGCCGGCCATGTGCCCGAACGCGTCAACCACGGCGGCCGCCGATGCCGACACCGAGCTCGCAAAGATTCAGGCCTCACGCGCCGCCATAGTCTCGGTCCTCTCCGCCGCTGCCGAGGCCGAGATCGACATCGACGACGTCGGCGACCGCCTGGCCGAGCTGCTGTCCGGCGCCTCGCCGTCCTCCAACCTCCAGTCCCAGGCCGTGGCGGCGCGCGCGCTGCGGGCGCGCATCGACCGCGCCGTCGCCCCGGCCGAACCTTTCCTCGCGGCGCTCCGCCGCGCGTCCGCGCTCGCCGAGGAGGCGGCGCCGCCCGCGGACCCGGCAGACGCCGGGGGCGCGGTCGCGTTCGTCGGCCGCGTGGATCGGCTCCGCGACGCCATCGAGGAGGTCGTGGCGCGCGGGGACGAGGCCGTCCGGAGGGTGGAGGAGGCGGTCGGGTTCCTCGGCCGGACCAAGGCCGCCGGCCGCGGCCGCGTGCGCAGGCTCACCGAGGCCGCTGCGGCGCTGCGCGCGGTGTACGAGGCGGAGGCGGAGCAGATGCGCTTCGAGGGCCCGCTCGACGAGGCGCTCCTCGGCGTCCAGGACCTCTTCGAGGCGCTGCTCCTCAGGCTCAAGCACCCGGCGGCGCCCGTCGATGACGATATTGCTGGCGCCGACGGAGACGACACGGCGCAGTACGAGCTGGGCACCGACGACGAGGTCGAGGCCGCCACAAGGATGGCCAGAACGCTCGCCGGCAACGACTGCCTCGACATCTGCCTTGACATCTACGTCAAGGTGATTCATTTTCTTCCCCTAATCTGTACAACAGCCTTGTTCTTTCTTGCTGCGACAGTTGCGATGTGCGTAACCGAAATAACGGTGGGGTGACGTCACACAGACGAGGTACAGGAGAGCGGCCAAGGCGATGATGCGGCTCAACCCGGCGTACCTCAAGTCATACACGCCGGAGGCCATCGACGACATGGAGTGGGAGTCGCTGGAGTCGGCCATGGCGCTGTGGAGCCCGCACTTCCACGTGGCCATCGCCTCCGTGCTCCCGGCGGAGCGCCGGCTCTGCGCGCGCGTGCTCGAACCCCTCCCACCAGCGGTCTGGCCCGAGTGCTTCGCCAAGATCGCCGCCCGCATCGCCGCGGCGTTCTTCCGCTTCGCCGACGGCGTGGCCGCCGCCGCGCGCGAGCCGCAGAGGCTGTTCAAGCTGCTCGACATGCTCGACGCGGTGGTCCGGGAGCGGGGGCGCCTCGAGGAGCTCTTCTCCGGCGAGTCCGCCACGCTGGCCGCCATCCGCGAGCGCGCGCGCGAGGTGGAACGCGCCCTGGCGCGCGCCGCCACCGGCGTGTTCTTCGAGTTTGGCCTCCGCATCGAGACGCACTACGTTACCGGCGCCGGCGAAGGCGTCGGCGACGTGCCCAAGATCGTGCGGTACGCCGTGAACTACCTCAAGTGCCTCGCGTCCGACGACTACCGCGGGCTCATGGACGCCGCGCTGCGGGCGGAGCGGGAGCGCGGCGGCGACGAGGACGAGGACGGGAGCGAGGGCGGCGGCGACCGCGCGCCGCCACTCGCCGAGGCGGCGTCGAACGTGCTGGAGGCGCTGCGCCGGCACGTCGAGGCGGCGCGCCGGGCGTGCGCGGACACGGTGGCGTCGCACGTGACGGCCATGAACGCGTACTGGTACATCTACATGCGCGCCCGGGGCTCGGAGCTGGCGAGGCTGGTCGGCGAGGACACCATGCGGCGGCGGTACAAGGCGGCGGCTGAGGAGGCGGCGTGGGAGTACCAGGACGCGGCGTGGACGCCGCTCGTTCGGCTCGTTGCCGGCGGCAGCTCCGGGGCGCCGAGGACCTGGCCGCCCGATGACGCGCGGGGAAAGGCAGCGGCGTTCGCCGACATGCTCGAGGATCGGGTGAGGCGGCACGGCGCCGAGTACAAGATCCCCGACGGCGACCTCCGGGGACAGATCAAGGCCGCGGCGGCCAAGGCGGTGCGCGGCGCGTACGCCGGGTTCTTGAAGGCCAACGACAAGGCCTTGGCCGGCGGCCGGAGGGAGATGCTGCCGCTGGACGTCATCGAGGGAATGGTTGGGCGGGTGTTCGACGAACTGGGCGATGGGGTAGCCGGCAGCGTCGGCCGGGCGAGGAGCAGCCGGAGCCGCCGGGAGTCGAGGGACAGCGCCAATCTCGAGGGCTTTGGCGTCTAAAGAGGCTATGTACTTAAGTTTGTGTTAGAACCAACAAAGAACGTTGTGTTAATTCCTCGAGCCTTTAGTTTTTCATAGACATTGTAAGCCTGACTATATTTCCACTGAGTACCTATTTTTTCTGCTTAACCCTTACGTTTCGTATGGTTCTGATTACTGAAGGTAACGAATTCCATTACGTATGTTTTATTACAGTGGTTTATAATCAATTGACACTATAATTGAATCCCTTATCTAAATAATATCTATACAAACTTGTTAACTGCTCCCCCTACCGTAATCAGATACAACACCCACACCGTAATCTGATTACGTTATCAAAGTGCAACCAAACAAAGATGGTAATCACTCATTCCGCTGCTAAATACACTATAATCTGATTTCCTTTGTGTTCACGTTACC
The DNA here is from genome assembly GCF_000263155.2 of Setaria italica. Classification (NCBI taxonomy): domain Eukaryota; kingdom Viridiplantae; phylum Streptophyta; class Magnoliopsida; order Poales; family Poaceae; genus Setaria; species Setaria italica. The sequence goes on along the minus strand of NC_028455.1, from coordinate 33,016,956 downwards.
TTAGCACGAACCAAAACACGAAATGCAGCAAATTGAAAGAAAACATCTTTTAGATTTATTTTTTATAAAAAAATAGTTCAATTCCACTAGAGTTTTTTTAAAAAAAATCTACCTTCATTCTCTTTGTTTGATTGCACTCTGGTAACGTAATCAGATTACTGTATGAGTATTGCATCTGATTACGGTGGGGAGGATGGGTAAAAAACTTGTATAGGTATTATTTAGGTAAGGAATTCGATTACAGTATCAAACTATCAATTGATTACATATCACCGCAATCAAACATATGTAATGGTGTTACTTATGTTACATTTGAGCTAACCAAACACCACCTTAGTCCCTTCGAAATGCAGCAAATTGAAAGAAAACATCTTTCATTTTTTTTATAAAAAAAGCAGTTCAATTCCATCAGATTTTTTTTTAAAAAAAATCTACCGTACTGTGCAGGGATGACTAGGTTGCGCACAATTTGTTTTCACTACTAGATAACCCTTTGTCCCTTTGAAATGCAACAATTTGAAAGAAAACATCTTTCAGAAAAAAACAGTTGAATTTCAGCAGATTTGTTTTAAAAAATATAATCTACCGTCCTGTGCAGGGATGACTATTGTGCACAATTTGTTCATCAACACACATACAAAAATGGACGGCGGCTGGTAGCCATGCAGAAAACGCACCTCGAACTGAACTAGAGATCATCTCACAAACTCGCAATCAAGGCAAACATAAGCAGGGCTTTTATCCCAGAACTGCGATGCAAGCAAGCAAATACATTACCAGGCACAGTTGATATGTATCGCATACACACCATAACGCTAAACTCCTTTTTGCACACAGCTAACCGACCACTATTATTCTGTAAATAGGCACACCCTAACATAGATACACTGATGCACACCACTAAGCTGCTGTTCTAGAAACTCAAAAGACTACCCTGGAGAAAGTCACACCTATACATTCTTCGACAACAGTTTTGTTAGCCCGTCTGAAGGTACCAGAGTTCGACTTGTTTTGCTTGATGGATAGCAAAGATCAAGTCACGCCTCCTATGAATAATTTGAGGGTTGTTTCAAGAATCTGACTCGGCAGGTCCTGGAACATCACATAATCAAACATGTTATGATAATTCATCCAAAATAATCATAGAGAAGCCTAGTGTCATTACTAAAGGAAGATGAAACTTACCTTCACCACAGAGCTGCTCAACTCGGCTTACAATATGCTTGCCATAGGTGTACTTCCTCAATGCTTGCAGATGACCCTTTACACGGCTGATGAGGAGTTCCCGCTGACTCTCATTGCATGTTTCGAGTATCTTCTGAACCACATAATTAGCAAACTGGTCCTTCATCATTGCCTAATTGAACATAATAAATGGTTAGCAAATATAACCTAGAATCCAGACAAAGGGAGACAAAGTTACAGACGAAAAGAGGCTCCTTCAGTTCATTTGTGACCATGACATGCACAGCTCCAAGAAGCTGAAAACACAGAACTGAAAGGCAGACACTCATGGCATTATCTGATTTGGATGCTCCCACATATATGCCATCTTCCCACCTCAGACCAGTTCATTGTAGCATTATTTCATAACCTCTCTGGGTCTGGAAAGAAGGATATGGATGATAGAAAAAACACGGAATTGCAAGTATTATACATACCAGCAAATTGTCATTGCCCTCTGTCTGCTCCACAATCTGCCTGATCAGAAGATCCCGCTCCGCAATGTCACCATGCTGAAAACACTTCTCTATCACATTTGATGCGAATTTATTTTGGCTCATGGTAACAACCTGTCCAGCCAATTTAGTAATAATTTGGCTCCTCTCATGAGCTTTTCCTCTTTCTAGAACATGCTGCAAAAGAACCAGAGAGAACAATAAGCTGCCAAGCAAGACGGAAACATATCAAACATTGGTAGGATCATAGGAGAAAAGGTGTCTGAGTATCCACCATATCAAATTACAAACAGATTTTACCTGTGTAACATAGTTGCCATACTGATCTTGAGCAAGGATGCACGCTGACTGCAAAATCTCATCTATTATGCACTGGCCTTGTGAATTACCACCACAATGCTCCAAAACTCTCTGCCCAGTAAGATATACATTAAACAGAGCACCAGAATCTCTCACCAAATTTGAATGTAATATTACTGTAAATTCACCTGAATTACACGGCAACCATATGGGTGCATTGAAAGGTTAGCAACTTGTCCTTGAAAAGCAGATACTATGAAACCAATATGTTCAGTAGGGACACATTCAATGCACTTCTGTATAACATGATTTCCATTTTGATCACGAACACATCGCATAACATGTCCATCAAGCTCACGAACTAGATCTATTTTCTGGTCAATTTCCATAACTTCAAGAGCCTGCTTGTTTCCAGAGAGGGGTTAGTGGAAGCAAGAATCAATAATGGTAGCTGTTAATTGCTTACACTAAGCTAGATGATAGCAAGAATCACATGAGAAACTAAGCTGTAAGTTGCTTGCACTGAATCACCAGTTCCAGTTACATTAGCAGATTAAGCAGTAATTTCTAGGTATACAGAAAGAAACCATTTTGCATATCATAAATACTTTCCCCTCAGAACACTATACTGATTACAAAAAATACCCCTCTAACAGTGGCATGCAGTGGATATGGATGTTGCGATAGAACCCTACTTTTTTTTTCTGCAATACAAAAATGAAAGGAAAAAAAAGAAAGAAAGAAAGACTTTATGTACAGAGACAAATATTAGTAAGGGAAAACACTGATCAGTATAGCACAAACTAAAAGGAATTGATCCTGCAGAAACTTATGATAATATATTAAGACACCGCAAGTTTCAAATGCTCACTCCACTACTGCTGCTATTCTCGTATAAACCTTAATTGCAATTTTGATATGAACTTGTCCAATAAAAGTTGTCAAATGAGCTACAGTAACTATCACCGCATTCAGGATCACCCAGTTTTACCACGACTGAAGCCATCTACCACTGGCACATGTAATTAGTATCACCCAGGATATCACTTAACTAAAGCCAGGCAGATTTGGAAGCGGTTTGAGACTTAGTATAACAAGTTGTTGAAAAGAAATGCTATACGCAAACAGAATTGAGGCATAGGTTTGGATAAACATAGTCTGTGTTTCTATGATTATTACAAAATATAGCCACATTTAATATAAAACATATTAAACAAAAAATAAAGAGTACCTTCTGAATTACTCTGCAGCCATACATCTGAAGACTCAAAGGCAAAACATGACCAACAAGCTTAGTGGCAAGATCCCTCCTTTGCTCACGAGTTCCATGTTCAAAGAACTGCAGTAATTACATGTCATTTCTTCTAATACAACTCAAGTTTACTGGCTACTTGTTACAAGGCTCTATGCGAGATTAAGTGACTAGATGTTGCATGCAATATACAAAAAATTTATTGTGGGCTAGGAGATTCACCCTTCCAACAGCATACCTTTTGGATCACATAGTTCCCAAAAACGTCAGTCATTAATGATGCAGCATGTGGAAGAACTTCTGTAAACACAGATGCCTTCTCTTCGGCAGTGCAGTTTTCCAACTTCTGCTGTATGAATCGGCTACCATGTTGGTCAGCACTGAGATCAAGAATACATACAGAATTAGCATACAAACCTTTGTTTCTTAGAATGGATGTTAAGACAGGATATGGACTAAATCAATAATCAACATCAGACAACTAACCTGTATTCCACTATACGACCTGTGATATCAGATAGCTCAACCCTACGTGCTCTGTTGGACTTCAATTCTTCTAGGAAAGAGCAGGCCTTTGGTTCATCAAACTTCTGTCTTTCTCGCTGTCCTTGAATCCCAGAATTAGCAGTAATATTTCTTGAGGGGGACTGAAATCCAGAGTCATTTCTCCTACCAGGAGGCAATGCTCCAGGCAATGTTTGTCCCTGAAACACCGGACTTGTAGGGTAACTCATCGGTACTCCAACATAGGGTGACATGCCTGGATAATTTGGAACAGCCCCTCCTCTTCTGGCTGTAGGAGAATTAGGAAAACCAGTTCTTGGAAGTTGAAGCCTCTGATCAGATGGGTATGCAGTTTGAGGTATCATCTTTTGTGGATCAAAGCTTTCAGCTGGATTCCCAACAACAGTAAATCTCGGGACCATTGGATTGTATTGATTTCCACCATTATACTGAAGTAATGAGGGCTGCTGAAAGAAATGAATGAAGTTTGGGTCAGGAATGGATGGCTGCATACCAACCCCAAGTTGTCCGTACATTTTATATGACTGCATAAAATCTGTTCCCCCAGTAGGATTCCCTGTTGAAGGAAAACCAGATGGCCTGCCACTAAAGCTTGGAGTCATTGGACTGTCAAGAGGTGTAGCAAGAGAACCTTGAGGAGGATAACTGCCCATAAAAGGTGGCAAAACTGAACCAGTTACAGGGTACCCGCCAGTTCCAATTGAGGTTGGAAATGCTGCAGGGTGCAAATTCTGATAATAAGGGCTTCCAAAAGAATTTGGTGTGAAGAAAGGTGTTGTCATACCAAGCTGTGGTAAAAATTGCTGCATGTCACCAGTAGGCAACTTAAGCTGAGTATGAGCCAAGTTATCAGCAAAAGGAACATGGGAAAGATGTGGTCCTTGAGGAGTCATTTGAATAGGATCACCTTGGGCTGGGAGCAAGGGGCCATACTGCTGCAAGACATTGTCCTGCCACTTCTGCTTAACAGATGAGGATGAATGGTCATCCAAACTCAACTTCAAATTCTTCATATTGGATTCCACATTATCAAGCTCAGTAACAGCTGCACCACTGCCAAGCACAGCATTTCCAAGTTTGGTGTCTATGGCCAGCTTTTCTTGCTGAGAAGTTTGCATACCAGTTTTGCTACCAGAATATGATGAACTGGAAAGGGGTGACGATGAAAGGTCATTGCTAATAGTACTTTTCAGTGGGCTTTTTGGTGTCCAAGAGTTCAAATCCGATTGCTTGACAGCATCCACTGACAAACTCCTTGATAAATTTATGTCAGAACGTGCAGCCATAGCATCACCAGTGTTGTTATTTGAAGGATTAGAATATGAACTATCAGGCAAAGAAGCAACACTCTGCTGAAAGCTCTCCTGAAGAAAATATAAACAGATGATGATAATACCATTTGTCACAATCAACAGAAAATCAAAGCATTAATTCAAACTTCATTGTAAATGCAAAAAGGAAAGAGTAAAGTAAGAATTAGGAAGGAACAAGCAAATACAGTAAGACTTAATTCCATAAAGCACAAATGTTGCACCACACTAGATTTCTTTTAAAACTTGTTAACAGCTTGCAAGCAGTAGCAATAGATTTTGGAAAGCAATTATATTTTACTGTTTTCACATAGGTTTACCAACTAACAACTGTTATAATAGAACATAAAACGAGACAAATCTTTTCCACATTTTTGTTAACTTTAAAAAATACCAAAGTGATCTAGACAGGCTAAAGTGCTAACATTTTGTTTGTCACGTGGTAAGATATGGAGAAACATTGGAGGTTGGAGCAATCAATTTTACATGTATTCAAAAGGAACCTTACTTTCCAGTTTTTATCCATAGATCATTAAATATCAGCTAAAGCAGGACTGAAATGTTGGACCGTGACATAAGATAACAATTGCATAAGTATGATGAAAAGTTGATATATTATTTCCAGTTCAAGCAAGTAAAAAGATAACACCGTCCCTACTCACTCATCCCCCTAAAGCCAATCATAAGTTGGATACAATATTACAATCAAAACCCAATCCAGTTTTCCATGTCACTACAACTACCAGCTAGCATGTTTCAACCATATTTCACTATTTTTCTTTGGTACATATAACTACAGATTGAATGCATGCAAAAAGCCTGAACCAAAAATGGCACATGTAGATAAAGGTAGAATTAATGCAACGGACCTGACAGAAAAAAAGGAGTATTTAATTCATGTCAAGCACTTACCAGCATAAAATCCTGGCTCTCAAAGTTGGATGTACTGGAGATAATCTGGGCATCCTCCACCGAACTTGAATCCAATCTTGGAGATTTATCATCCTCTGGCTCTTCTTTGTGAGTTGATAGAGTAGATCGAGGAATATATATGGAGCCTTTGCTGCTGTTATCTTGGGAGACCACCCTCCATTCTTTAGCCTTGCCAACCCGGTTCATTAATCGGCGGCTCTCCCTCGAAATAAGTGGTGGAGGGAGCCTTGGGTTCAGATTCACCTTGGACCCATAATACTCAAAATATGCTGGATCACCACGCAGTTGCTCCTCAGACTTGGAACTGTCAGTCATGTTATCCAAGCTTGCTAAACTGGCTTCAAAGCTCCCACTCTGCTGGCCAATGAGATGACCAAGAGCAGCAAGAGATCCTTCCATGCTAGGCGGTGCACTTCCACTGCGATTTGGGACAGATTCCCTCCAGCCACTATAAACCCCTGTGCCATTATCCACAAATCCCAAATCTTCCCCTGAAAGGCCACCAACTGATGAGTCAAATGCACCAAAGCCCTTACTCCAGTCCCTAGCCCCTGTCCCACCAATTAATCGGACAGCACTCTCAGTAGCCATTAGACTGCAGAGAAAGAAATTGGCCGGTTAGTGCCCATCAATAGATAAAATATGCAAGCAGCACATCCTTTATTACTTTCTCAACCAGATTATTGAAGCCTACATGTTTAGTAGTGCAGCAAGTAACAAGAATGGGAGTGTCAAGCAAATGCATTCTAGATTTCATTTCTAGGGGTCCATATTGGATAGAACAAGCTAACAGAAAAACGTACATGAAGGGTAACTAGTCATGCTGCTTTAACCAGATAATACCATACTTACATAACCTTGATAGCTCGGGGCCTCAATTTAAACACAGAAACATAGCAGTGAATCTCAATTGATGTAAATGACAAATCACAAATGAAAAGGTTGCCAAAGTGAGCTAAGGCACCAAAAGATAAGGCCTTTGGGATGTAATCATCCATATATTCGTCAAGTTGTACACAAACCTAGGCCACTCCCTAACTCAGCACTGCTCTCCCAGTCAATCTAGGGCAGGCGGGCAAGAGGGGGGGGGGGGGGGGGGTTGATAAAATTTCGATACGAGATCAGAAGATTAGCTGCTGGACTAATTCCCCAAGAGAAAGCACCCTTTTTTCACAAACAAGCCTACAAGAGGGCACTCCAAAAACAGTCGAAACACTGGAAGGGTGGCCAAATTCAGGAACACCCACAAACCCTTGTTGACAATTTGACAGCCACAAGACATCCCTGCAATTCCACCAACAGGAACCCTTGAATCCGATCCCAGAATCACAGCAACGCACACATTCACCTCGCTCAAAGGAAACTAGCCAACACTCAAGCAGTCAAGCTCCAACTACAGCCCTAAATCAACCCCAAAAATCCAGCAACCACAAGCGTGCTCAGGATCACACGGCCACACCATTCAACAGGAGAGAGAACGAAATACGGAGAGGGAAAGGAACGACCTTGTGGCCCCCGATCCAGCTGGCCGGCAGCCGGAAACCCTAGGCGACCAAGCACCAGCGCCACCACCAGTGGTTCCCCTCCCGAAGCTCGCCGTGACAAGCTTCTCCCTTTCTCCAGAGGCACCAATAACCTCAGCCTTATCCACCCCATTGAGAACACTCACTCTCTCTGGCATGAGCTTTCCTTTCCTCCACCTCCGTTTTACTCTCTTTCTTTTGTGACTCAGTGGACAAGAGGATGGATGACAGGCGGGGTCGAATGGGTGCGGCCGTACTGATCGGTCGCTTATAAAACCTGCAACCACCTGTGCCTGTGCGGCTAGGCTGGGTGCCACCGTGGTGGCATGCTTTGGGAGGCATGCAGTGGGGATGGGACAAACAGGGTCACAAGGCATCGTTTGTGTAAGGTGAACTAGGACAGCAGGATTATGCGGTAGCAGCACTATGCATACACGGACATTGGGGACACGCATTAAGCTTTTCTTGGGAAATAAAGAGGAAACAGATTTTTTTTTTGAGGAAAGAATGGACCTTTGAGATGGCAAATGTATTGCTAAAGGTAAACCACCATAGGTATGATACTAGGAGGTGAAATAAATTGCTTACATTTTTGTCCTTTCATCTAGACTTGTTTATTTAGTATTGTGCATATAATAATTTTTCTTAGGAGGAAAAATGAGAGTTCTTCTCATTATTACTTTCTGCAGGTATCAATGAGAAATTGGATATTTGGTGCTCATGAATTGAGTAAAATCTGCAAGTAAAACAGCTTTTATTACTTTCTCAACCACTTATTGAAGCCTAAATGTTTGGTAGGCAAACAAGTAACAATAATTCTGTCAAGCAAAGGCATTATAGATTTTATTTCCAGCAGTTTATGTTGCATAAAAGAATAAGCATGCAGAAAACATACGCAAAAGGTAATGCTACTTGGGCCTGGTAAGTAATACCATAATAACCAAACTATGACCGCTCAGGGCCTCAGAACAAATGAAAGAAACATAGCAGTGGAATCTCAATTGATGTAAATGACAAATGTACAAGTTGCCAAAGTGAGCCAGCCAAATTGGTCACACGTTTGCTAACATCCAGCGCCCCAACTGCAGTTACATTTCAGATGAGGCACCAAAAAGACAAGGCCTTTGGAGTGCAATCATGCAGATATCCATCGAATTGCATACCAACATAGTCCCCTGCCTACACCAGCAATCCGGCACCTCCCATTCCCCCACGCAATTTAGTAGGGAAAACATTTTTTTCACACTAGATAAAAACACGAGCTTGCCGCTGGATTAATTCCCCAAGCGAAAGCACACTTTTTTTTTCACATACAGACAAAGCCCACAAGGCACTTGAAACCAGCTGGAACACCGGAAGAGTGACCAATTTCAGGAAGCCCAGAAACATTCCCGCGATTCCATCGAAGGAAGCCCTTCACCCCCACGAACCCCAGAATCACAACAACGCACGCATTCCCTCGTGCAAAGGTGGGCTTGCCAGCACTCAAGCAGCCAAGCTCCAGCCACAGCCCAAAAAAAATTCCCCAAAAATCAAGCAAACGCCAAGCGCGCTAGCAGGCCGCCGCCACACCAGTCAACAGGGGGGAAGACGAGACACGGGGAGGGGGGAAAGGCGCGACCTTGCGGCCTCCGAGCCGGCCGGACGGCGGAACCCGAAACCCTAAGCTGCCGAGCAGCTCCACCAGCGCCGCCGCCGCCGCCGCCACCAGCAGCAGCCCTCCTCCGGATGCTCGCCCGGGCGACAAGCCTCGCCCCCCTTTCTCCGGAGCCACCAACCACCCCGGCGGCCTTATCCACGCCTTCCGAAAACACTCTCTCTCCTCCAGAAGCTTTCCTTTCCTCCTCCACCTCCTCCTCCGCTTTTCCCTCTTTTTCTTTTGCGACTCGGTGGAGACGACGATGGACGACGAGAGAGGGAGGGGGTTGAATGAATGGGTGCGTGCGGCCGTACCGATCGGTCGCTTCTAAAACCCTCGAACCGCCCTGCTGCTGGGCCGGGCGCGACCGCGGCGGCGTGCTTTGGGGTTCGTGCCGGGGCTTGATGAGCGGCGGCGATGGGACGGACAGGGTCACGAGGCGTCGTTTGCGTACGGGGACCTAGGACGGCAGGATTCTGCGGCGGCGTCGCTACGCGTACACGGAGATTGGGGGGGGACGCGCTTTACGCTTTCCTTTGGAAAAAAGACAGTGGATTTTTGTGTTTTTTAAATTTTAAGGAAGGAACGGTGGGGTTTTGAGACGGCAAATCAGCAAATATCTTGCTAAAGATAATAAATATAATATCTATGTATTAGGAGCGTGCTTGGTTCCTAGCCTCATCTCGCCATCGTGAACTTTGAGACGCCACATGACCCAGGCATCTGCATGGTTTGTCACAAAGATATAGCGCGCCATAGCGTTTCCTTTGTTTTCATTGTTGTTGTGGCGCAATTTTTTAACACCGCATGTTAGGCATTGCTGCAAATACGTTGCGGACAGTTGTGGTTAACAACCAAACAAGCCTAGGAGACGATAATGTTATTTTTATCCTTTCATCTAGATGTTTGTTAGTGTTGTGGTTAACATCGATAATGTCTATATGTTTTTTAGTGTTGTGGTTGACATCGTTTGTTAAGAGGGAAAATGGAAATGGACGTCCCTCTCATTTTTCTAGAGACGGTTATGAAGCTCTCAGAAAGAATTGTATTATTTTGGACTTGTTTAGCTACTGCTCCTGATTTTTAGTGGGAACCGAATTTTGGAGAGAGGTTATTTTATGGTTGAAAGTGATTATCTATAATTCTCTATGATTAACTTTATGAATAAAGATTTTATGCGCGAGAAGTGATCAGGATAAGCTACCTTTTTCCAATTCATATCCCCTTGATTTAATTAAGATAATCACTTCTCTTAAAAATTGTTTGACAGAGCTCCTCTCGTCTACTCTAGGAGCTCTACTGCCAACCAGGACAAGCAACAATTAAAGAATCTTTTCATTTTTTCCTTTTTTATATTTTCCTTTTTTACTTGCTGGGCTAAGTAAGTTGGCATTCTTGTGGTGTACTGTCTGTCTCTTCGTAGCAGATGCCATTATTTTAAGTCTTGTTGACTCCTTCCACCACTGCCTGCTGCTAGACGCTACGGTCCTGAAGGAAACGTCAAGGGAACGTACTCTACCATTGCATGGAAAGAGCTCTGAGCTTTTGACCTGATCCAGCGTCAGTCTTATTCCATACTCCCTTGCGAGTTTAAAATTTGTCCCAAAAAAATACACATTTAAAGATGGAATCACTTTCTCTTCTCCTAAAATACCATGATTAAATTTTTATAAGGGATATATGTAATTTCTTACTAACATTAATTTCTTCGCCTCAACTCAAAAAATACATTTATTTTTATTTTAGGAAGCTTCTGTCAAGAGAAAGTGTACTTCTTCGCAATAATATTTTTCTGAGAGTGGATTACGGTGCATGTGCACACATGCTTTTTTTTCCTCGTAGAATCGAACAAAAATTACCGACAATTCCGCTAGTGGTGAGAATATATAATGTTGTTATGGACCACTGATTATTCCTTTTGCATGTGACAAATGGAAACTGAAATAGCACAGCGGATGAGATGAGGTCATCAAAACTTGTTACACCTCCATGTAGGGAGGCAGAACCGCAGGGACAGGACACGTTTACTGAACAAATTCGTGCTCCTACATGCTGACGAGTTCTGATTGCTGGACACAGCACACAGGGCACCTCGCTCCGGCGCGCGTAGCCGGACGCCGAGGCATGGCTCCGGCCACCGCGTCGACCTCAGGCCTCAGGCACGGTCGCAGAGCACGCCGGAACAGGACATGCAGACACGCACGCAGGAAAGCAAGCCAAGGAGACGGCGTGGGCCGGGATTTCGTTTCCTGCCCAAGCCTATAAATAATCAGTCCGTCCATCGGTGGCCCATTGGCCCGACTCGATCTCTCCATGTTCTTCGTCGGCACGATCGCAGCAGGTCCACCGATCGAGGGTTCCGGACGGCATGGCCGGCCGCTTCTTGCTCCAGAAGCTCTCCTCCGGCGTGTCGAGGTCGGGAAGCCTCCTCGGCGCCCACGCGCCGGCGGCCTCTGCCAGCGCCGCCGCTCCGGCCACCGGTCCTGCAGCTTCGTCTCTAGGAATTCTAGCTATTTTCTTCGATCTCTTGATCCATCCATGTCTGCCTCACTGCCTGAGTACAAAGGATGTCTTACCGTGTTAGCATTGTGATAAAGTTGCATCAGTAATGTGTTGTTTTCTCTAATCTTGTGAAAAGGAACTGTTGGCGTCACACGAATGCGCTAGATCACGCGGGTCGCGAACAGACCGAATAGCTAAGATGCTGCACATGCCGGTCAGATCAGTCCAGCAACCCGGTCAGACTGGTTTCCTGGGGCAAACCCCGAGTTGATCGTTCGAGGGGATAATTATCACACTTACATGATGGAGGACGGTTAGGTTTACGAGCAAAGGGGTAACCAACGCACTTACGTGACGAAAAACGACTAGTTTACGAGCAAACTAGCAAAGGCCGTCGAATCTCTCGTTCGGCATGCCCTAGGTCGACCAGCAAACCTAGAACGCCATCTATGGTTGTGGAGAATAGTAGATGAACAACATGGAGGTTGGAAAAGGATTAGGGTTTAGGAGATAAAAGTAAATTGTAGATTGGTTCGATTGGGATGCCCTCAATCGGCCGTGACCCTTTATATTTATAGGGTCAGGAGGTCTTACCCCAGTAGAAGTCGAATGTTATACAAATCCCGTGTCAAAATACAACTCCTAACTCGGATTAGGCTGGACTGACCGGTCAGACCGCCCATCCCGACCGGTCAGCACAGAGCTGAATCATGCCAGAGACATCTCTCTCATCCGGACTCCAAATTGGACGTTCCTATATGCATTTTGATTGTCTCAACGAGATCTACGCAATGGTGAAGTCCAATTTGCATTTTGAGCACCTTATCAAGTATGTTGGAGGGGCGAGAAACCTTGATGTGGATGATATCATGCTTCTCCTATTGATGGCAGCCCACAGCCATGTTCTGCATGGACCGGTCAGACCGGACCATGGAATCGGTTAGATTGGTGCTTCCAAGATTGCTGGCACCGAGCATTGAGATGCCATTGTTTCTTTACTGCCTCCATTGTTATGGTCCTCGATAGCTTGATGTTCTAAACTTTTCTCAGCCAGAACATGTCATTTAATAACGCGGTAATCACTAGAGAAATGCACGACACCTTCGGCTTTAGGAAAAATAAGTATGGCTATTTTATTATGTTTAACACGCTCTTGTGTAGCTAAACTTGACACTTTTGGTGTAACGGATTTAGATATGCATTATTTGGTTCGGTTGTTGTAATAACTGAACTGTTGCTCAAATCTGAATAATTCTTCTTCTCTTTTATCATTCATTTCTCCTGTATTAAAGCCTCTATATGTAGTGACGCATCCGAAATAAAATTATGAATACCCATTCTATCCTTAATGGATGGTTTTAAGCCCTTAAAAGCAATATCAGCAAGACCCTTATCAAAAATTGACAAATTAAAGCAACGGTTCTTAGTTTCCAATAACTGTCTTATATAATTAGAAACCGATTCATCTCTACCTTGCTAAATGTTATAGAGATTGATAGCACATGATATTTGAGAATAACTGGCTGGATAGTTAGAATTAGCATGGCCAATCTTCTCATTCACCGGCATTTTTTGTGGTATAATCACTTATTGTGAGTTTCCAGCCGATGAATAAACAGATGAAACACTTCGCTGAATATTATTGAAACTACCCGCATATGATGTCTCATACAAATTGACCGAACTCAATATGTTAGTTTGACTATGATAAATGTCCACCGGCTCTTGAACTTGTTGTATAGCCGATGTGTGGGAGTAATGTTGCATATTTCTAGTAGCATTAAAATTTAAAGCATGCATATTATTTAACAATGGCTTTTGCATATAATATTCAGAATTATAATTTGTAGAAGTGGAACCATCTGAATAATGACTAGTCAATGCAATATGCCTACTAGTATCATATCTAGCAACATCTTTCATGGTACTTGCAAAATAATTATTACAAACATATGAAGTATTTGCAACTTATACCTTGGCTCGATGTAGTGATATCGTTGTGGAACATAAGAATAGCCCGCCATAATAGGTCTTGATGCTTCTGATCTTGTGGTAAATAAATCTAGATACTGTTGATAATCTAAGCAACCAATGACTAATACTTTGCTTCTCTTTTAATCTTCAAAATGTAGCAGCAAGCAAAACACAATGCAATCGACTTGAGCAATCTGACGCAAAGTCACAAGTATAGATGCAGTCGGTCCAAAAAGACCAGATGCAACTACAGCGGCGAATCAAAATAGTAGATCAATTAGAAATTTGGCTAGGGTTTGATAGAACGGTTTGAGCAACCAGATCTTTCCTCCCCAGCGGAGTCGCCAATATGTGTTGGCGCTTTTTTCTAGCCAACACACAGATGCGCTAGATCGCGCGGGTCGCGAACAGACCGAATAGCCAAGATGCTCACAGGTCTGTCAGACCGGTCCAGTAACCCGGTCAGACCGGTTCCTGAGGTTTGGCCCGAGTCGATCATTCGAGGGAATAATTACCATACTTACGTAATGGAGGACGGCTAGGTTTACGAGCAAACCAGCAAAAGGGTAACCAACGCACTTATGTGGCGAAGAACGACTAGTTTACGAGCAAACTAGCAAAGGCCGTCAAAACTCTCACCCGGGAGGGATCCCGTCAAGGCGTGGACGTCGCCGGCGTGCTTCGACCAGCTAGCCTAGAACGCCATCTATGGTTGTGGAGAATAGTAGATGAACAGCATGGAGGTTGGAAAAGGATTAGGTTTTAGGAGATAAAAGTAAATTATAGATTGGTTCGATTGGGATGCCCTCAATCGGCCGTGGCCCTTTATATTTATAGGGTGGGGAGGTCTTGCCTCAATAGGAGTAGAAGGTTATACAAATTTTGTGTCAAATATAACTTCTAACTCGGATTAGGCTGGACTGACCGGTCCGACCACCAATCCCAACCGGTCAGACCAGTCAGCACAAGGCTGAACCTTGCTAGAGACATATCTCTCTCATCCGGACTCCAAATTGGACGTTCCACATATGCATTTCGATCGCCTCGATGAGATCTATGCAATGGTGAAGTCCAATTTACATTTTAAGTACTTTGGTCAGACCAGTCTGGCCGGTCAAGCCCATCGGTCAGACCAGTTGGCCGTGCCAAACCGGCTACAGAGACCCAGACCGATCAGACCGCCTGGAGGAACCGGTCTGACTGGCTAGTCTGATCCTGATCAGCTTGCTGCCACTTTTAGGCTCCAACGGGAACACCAAAACATCCATAGAAAACATCAAAGAACACATTCTGAGTTCTGACTCCTGGTGGATCCTCCCGCAGGCTGCTGCAAGGTGCTCGAACACATTCCCAAGCTCTCCTGCTGCTGCCAACACAGGCCCGCGAGCCTTTTGCATCCGGTGCGTCCTACCAGCAGCACAAACGTTATAATTGGGAAGTTCCGGAAGACATGAGCATTAAAGAGTAAGTTCGAGTTTCTTTTTTTTCCCTTCAGGTTTTACATACCAACTACTAGCTCGATCAAATTCAAACATGGTACCCATCCCGTGTTTATGTTTTTTTTTTCAAAAATTTAGCACTAGACAACTAAATACTACTATGTTTTTTAATGCTTTGCATTGTTGAAAAGAAAATGCCATTATCTTGCCTTATGAACTGGCCGTATCTTAGTCCAAGCATATCACAACAGTGTGGACGTATGTATGCAGCTTGAATTGTGCAATAAGTTGTCTTTCAAAAAAAAATGTTTAATAATAAGTTCCTTAGTTTTATATGGTATTACCACACAAAATTGTTTTTAGTTCCATTGAAAGACATTGTACGAGTTTTGAACCAATAACTAAGTAAATAACATTGTAAAGTTAACTCTGCTGGTTTAATTATTTAATTTGTTTAAGTAATCTTTCAGTTTTTTTTCTAATTTGCAGTTATGGTGGAATCTTGAACAGAAATACGACCACTATTACGTTGCTGGCTCCTTTCATTGCTTTTTCCTGGCTCCGAATGTTGGACAATAAATGTCCTGTTTGGATACACAGTGCTAAAATTTAGCACAGTGCTAAACTTTAGCACCCTCAAATAGTAAGTACTAAACTTTAGCACAGGGCTGTTTGGATGGGGTGCTAATCTTTAACACCTTAGAGGAAAAATATCAACTTTACCCCATTTATTCCTCTTAACTACCCCTGCAGTGCCCCTCCATTTTGCTGGTGTTTGGCGCCAAGAACGGCGCTGGTTGCTGGCGCGCAGCACATGTTTTTGGTGTTTTGCCAGCCTTTTTTTTCTCTCTCGTTTGGCCAGCTCTATTCGAAACAAGTGAATGAGAAATACATTACAGTCCATTGTCAATGGCATTACAACTCAACCATATATAAAATCAACTTGTCTATTGTACAAAGCATTAGCTATTTCATCACGAAAATCATTCATATTTTTATCTTCGTCCGATGCTTGGGTATTTCCTGCATGTCCTTCAGAGCTTGATGCTTCAGCCATAGGAACAAAATTTTCATCACGATCGCACATATGAAAGGCTCTATCAGCAATATCGTTCTCTCTAATGAAATTGTGAAGAGCCATACATGCTACTATTATTTTGCTTTGCTTTTGCATTGGAAAACTTGGAATACTCAATAAAATCCTCCATTTCATCTTCAAAACTCCAAACGAACTCTCAATAACATTTCTAAGGGACGAATACGCGTAATTAAATGTCTCTTTCATACCTTTTGGAAGTGGGTCACTACGGAACTCAGGAAGATGGTACTTTGTACCCTTGTATGGTGCAAGGTACCCCAGATGGTTAGGATACCCTGAGTCTACTAGATAAAACTTGCTACAAATGAAGAGAATATTGTGAGGTAAATGAAGTTGACAACATATTGGTACATGCTTACATAATTTTGTAGCCAAAGTAATTTACCTGGAGAAGGGTGTGGATACTTGTCACCATATTTTTTTATGGCATCATTGAACACTCGCATATCGTGTACTGATACAAGCCATCCACTGACAACAAATGTGAACCTCATGTCGAAGTCACAAATAGCCAGCACATTTTGTGTAGGATATCCATGTCTACCCGTATGATGAACCACCTTATCATTTGGGACCACAACTGGTACATGAGTCCCATCTGTAGCTCCTATACAATTGTTGAAGTATGGAGCATATCGAGGGTTTTTCAATCTCTAGTGCACGGTCTTAAATTGAGGTTCCTTTGGCCTAACAATGTCTACTACTAGCTTCAGAACACTGGACAAAACACTATCAAATGTGTGGCTTATTATTTCCAATGACCTTACAAACCGATCCTCAACTTGTCTAAGTGACTGGGGCGAACCATTTATCCATAGGAACATTCCTAATGCCTCCATCGTTGATATTTTTCTAGTTGCCCTCAAACCATACGACTCAACCAACAAGTCATGAAGCTGATGAAATAACGTGCAAGACATCCTAAACATGTTGTAGCATGAGGTTGCATTTGATAGTGTCTCTTGTACCCATTCTATGCCCGGTACAGTGGCTATCCTGTATGGTGCTTTGTTCCAGTAAGTATCACAATACCTACCGAGCATGAGTGCCGACTCCATAATCTCCCGATTCCTCTTTCAACGAATTAGTTCCAACTGCATAAAGTTGCATGCCTCAATTAAAAATTCATCATCGGAATCTCCATCTTCACCATCATTATCACCCTAAGTGAGCATAAAAAAATCAGTTACTTTGATTGGATGCAGCATCATAGAAACAGCCATATAATACAAAAATAAGTAACAGCCACATAAAAGGTTCAAACAGCCACATAAAAGGATCAACCAGCCACATGAAAGGTTCAACAACCACATATAAGGTTCAAACAGGCACATGAAAGGTTCAAACTGGCACATGGTAGCATTCTAGACTAACAAACAGACACCAATAACAATATTATTAAACCTACTAACATCCTAGACTAGATTCTTGTTCTGGCACCATCTCTTCAAGAATGCCATCCTAACTTCAGGACATGGTAGGTAGAAGAAGAATTCATAAGCAACTTGGTCCTTGTAGATATCATAACATGCAAACATTTCTGCACTGTTATGATTTGCACCACATTCTAGAGCTAACTTCTGGCACTTCTTAACTGCGTCTGCCACTACATTATTGTTCATCTTCTATCTTTTCTCTTCGGTAAATTTAACAATTATGTCCCCAACATTCTTGAATATGTTATGAGTCATGTCATCCTTCTGAGTCATCCTAGTAAAGTAATTGGTCACCAAATTCACCATTGGGCTTCTTGATTTTTTTCATGGACTAGTAGCAGTGGACCTTGTGCTACCATTGGACCTCTTCCTTGTATTAGAGCTCAATGGGCTATCATAGAAAGACCCATCTTGGTCATGGTCAGCATCAAAGTCTTCTCCATCTTCAACATCTTGACCATATTGTTCCTCTTCCTCTTCATTTCTAGGAATAAATGATGTGCTGCCATCAACTACAACATCATGGAACATTTCTTCAAGTTGATCAAGGTACTCAGGAGCATCGTTCTGTAACTTCCTCAAATCTGGTCTGCCCTGCAAATAAAAAATGTTTCCAAGTTATATAAGGAAACCCTGCAAGTGGTTGTTATGTTGATGGAAATGAATCATATGCCTCTCACCTTTGTGTTCTGTTCCTACCACCAATCCGGGGCAAAAACTGTTCCATCAGGATTTCTGCCCAGCCCAGTTTCCTTTTGTAGGCTTCTCCAGAAAGAATACTTCTTTTTTAGTTGATGACTCATGTTCCTCAACTGTGATGAATCATGCTTCAAACCAGTGGCCATGTAATATTTTTCAGCAAGTATCTTGTATCCTCTTCCAGACATTGAGCCTTTATGATAGTTTCCTGCTCTAATTTGCTCTACCCACAAATCATAGAATATCCCAGTATTTCTTTCTGACCATTGTGCTTTGTCACATTTTATCTAGTGCATATCAACAAAAAAATGTTTCTAAGATAGCATATACATATTGATGAAATCAGGAAGTACCACAATCGAATGTTTCAAAGACAACAGTGCTTATGACAAGATATGATCACACAATGTTGAACTGATAGCACACATCAAAATAATTGATTACTGCATGCATACTAGTTCAAGGAATTACTCACAACATGACCAAACATGATACACCAGAACAAGATCACACATGGTTTTTGAAGACATAATCACACATGGTTATGAATTGTGCAAAAAAGGAAGGCGCGAACATAATACCTTGGAGCCGGGGAATATAAGTTTCACACCTTCTGCACCCTCGACGCCGTTGTGTGCGTCGACATCAATCACATCGTCTCGCTGAGAAGCCTCTACTTCACTTGTTGGTCCTGGACAAAATGCTCGTCCACCGGCACGTCCTCCGCCACAAACTCCGCTGCCGGAACCACCATCGGGGAAGGATCCTGGAAACAAGGACCTTGTTGCACGCCCTCCACCCCCTATGCTGCCAGCACCTTTGCTGCTACCGGCCACTTTGCTGCCGCCGGCCACTCTGCTGCCACCGGCTCCTCTGCTGCCGTCGGCTCCTCCAAATCCTCTGCTGCTACCACCTCCTCTGGTACCGCCACCACTTGAACCTCCATTGCGAGGCACGCGTAAGCCAAAGGTACGGCTTGCGCGGCCCCAAGGAACTCCATCTCCCCGAAGGAATTCGGAGTAGCTACTGAGGTCGGGGAACTCCTCAGCCTGGGAGTTTAGGTCTAGGGCCTCAATGCCTTGACGGGGAGGAAGGGAAGATTCGGACTGAGAGAAGAAATCAAAGCTGTCGGGGGGGAATTGTGGATCGGCCTAGGGGAACAAGTCCTTGAATCCATCATCGCCGCGGCTGTCCATGAGCAACCGGGGGTAGTTTGGGGGCACGACGGCGAACTACTGGCGGTGAGCAACTCGTGGATGTAGGGGGCGGCGTGGGGATAAAAGGAACGAGATCTGCGGGCGGGGAGAGGTGGATGTGCGGGCGCCGAGATGAGGACCTGCGGATGGGGATAGGAGGATTTGCGGGCGGCGGTAAGGCTAGATGACCGGGAGGGGAAGGTGCCGGTAGGGGAAGGAGCTTCCAGCGGGAATGGCGGTAGGAGAGGAGGGCGGGCGAGAGGTGAAGGTGCCAGCGGAAGGTAGGGGATGGCCAGCTCTACGCGGAGGACCAAAGAGAAGGGAGGATTGGAGGAGAGGACAGGCGGGACGGGGATGGCGGCTGGAGTATTGCGCGGCGGGAGGAGATGGCGGCGGCGGAAGGGAAGCTGCGGGAGGGAGACGCTGCGAGAGGAAGGAGAGAGAGAGCGAGGGCAAGCGGCAGGGACGAGAGAGATAGCAAGGGCAACCGGGTAAAAGGAGGAGTTGGGGACCACTTTTAGCACAAGTTGATCCCTTTAGCACCCCTTGGGTGTACTGATGAAAAGGGTTGTGCTAAAGTTTATTACAGCACTTTTAGCACACATGTTTGGATGCACAAGTATTAAAAGTATGCTAAAAGTGTAGTGCTAAATTTTAGCATTGTGTATCAAAACAGGCCCGAAATCTTCTGGTGGTTGCAAAAATAGACGCCAAAATCTGTCCACAACGTTGCTGCTCGAGCCTCGCCGCCGCCGGTGATTCATCACAATCCTAGTGTGCGAAAAGGCAGGGTAATGTGGTTGTGTTTTGCTCAATGGCGGCGAAGCCTGGTAATCGTATTCATTTGCTCATCATTGCAACTCCGATGAGTGCAATAGAAATAATTCTACTACTGATACTTATGACGGTTGCAGGTTTGCTCATCTTTGCTTGGAGAGCTCGGTACCAAGACGCGACCGAGCATGCATGGCTGCCGTTCCTGTTGGTGTTACTGTTACAGATTGTACGTCTTTCGAGAACTGAGAAATGTGGCATATATAACAACTCCCATTCAGCTTGCCACCCCTCCAGTTCTCTTCTTATTCATGGTAGAATGGTTTTGGCGCCCGCTGTGTGCTGATGAAAACGAAACAGTACGTGTCGATTGATCTATCCTTGCAGGGATCATCCGCTACGAAAAGGAGCAAAATCACAACTGTAGCAGCAGGGATACGTCTACTCTGAAGTCTGTGCCTGAATTTGTATGATCTATACTTATGGGTTTGTGCTAAGCTTCGAAAGCTTGTAGCATGCCCCCACGAATCTACTTCACGATTCAATAAAAAGCTAAAGCACCGTGTACTAGAATTGGTTCGACGTTACCATATGGATATACGCACAAATGGATTTTCCAATCGCGAAGCATGGAATTTGTTTTTGTCTACAATGAGTCACTTGGTGCCTGGATGGTATTATTTTAAGACTAATTCATGCTCAAAGGTGTACCGTGCTTGCACACAGGAACAGCGAGGCACTACGAGGCCTCCTCCAACGAGGTAGCCATGTCGTGGAAGGGAGAGGAACAACGGAAATCTCAACGCTAGCGTGAGTTGAAGAGATAGACTTGTTCACGCACCCCGAGATATCCTAGGTCCCACCACGTGTGCAACGTCTCGAAAATTCACCATTCGAAATCACTCGCTAAAAACCATTTCAAAATTTTTTTCGGTTTGAGCTTCCAGATTCCAAACTTCCCGACGAATTCGCCATTCTAGCATCAAGCCGACAGCCGTCCAGCATTCTCTTTTTCTCTCCGCAAGTCATGCCGCGTGCCAGTTGGAAAACCGCCGCACTCGTGCTCACGACGTTCCCGCAATCGCCGTTGTCACCCCCTCGCTTTTTCTTCCCTTTTTCCTCTCCCTTTCCTCTTTTCTCTTTCTTTCTTTCCCTTCCTCCTTTTCCTCTTCTCTTTTTCTCCTCTTCTCCTTTTCTTTCCTCCCTTTCTTTCTCCTGCCGCACCTGGCACCTCCGCACGCCGCACCTGGCCCCCCTCCCCACGTGCCTCCCTCCAGCACCCCGCGCCAGGCTCCCCAGCACCGTGCCCCCGCTCACCACGCCACACCCGCGTCGTGCCTACCCCCCACGCCCGCGTGCGCGGCGCGCACGCACACGCCACCCCCACAGTGTGCACCCCGCTCGCCCCCATGCCCCTGCGCCGCGCCGCTCGTGCTTGCGCCACGCCCCGCACCACTCCCACGTGCACGCAACCTCCCCGCCACGCCAGCCTCGCCCCACGCCGCATGCTGCTCGCCGCGCCGCCTGTGTGCGCACGCCACCTTCCCGTCACGCCACCCGCGACAGTGGGGCCCCTAGCTCGCCTATAAAGGCCGCCCCACTCCCTCCCTGAGTTCACCACTCCCACCTCCCTCTCCCTCATCGCCAGAGCACCGTCGCCGCCGCCCAGGTCCCCGCCGTCATGAACATGCCCCTCCGCGCCTCCTTCACCCAAGGTGAGGGTAGGAATGGGTTCCCCTCTCCCTCCCCTATGCGCCAGGAGCCCTCCCTCTCTCAAAGTCTTTACAAAAAGGTCCCCGAACCCTCTAAAACCATCCCCTAAGCACCTTCTCGCCGACATTTTATGTGCCAAATTTTCCCCAATGAACCCCAAATTCGAACATATCATTCTCCAATATATTTCCGCGGAGCCATCAACCAATCCCCTGCAAATACCCCTCCTTCCTCCATTTTTGATTCACTCTCTCTCCAAGCTCAACGGGTAAAATGTTATTTTCTTTTAATTATTCTGTGCTCGCTTGGGGTGTCATAGATCATGGATTGACTGAGGAGGAGCCCGAGGACCCGTACCAAGAGCAGGAACTCCCTGAAGACTTTGAGGATGGCAAGTCCAATCTCACCCTTTGATGCATATTTATCCTAGCTTTTTGAAACATAACCTATTGGCCTGTTTTATAAATTGCATATTGTTTTACTTTCCTTGATGACCTAGAATTATCTCTAAATATGATATGCTCTGTTTGGATGATAATTACTGCTAGAATGCTTACGACCTGGTTACTCATTTCATTACATATTCAATCATGACTATAATGTGTTTTATTAAAGAATAAAGGTGTGAGTGTTTTAAAAGAGATAAACAGGTTCGGGAAGTAAAAGAAAGAAAATGCTTAGATGAGACGGATGGGTATTTCATGGTTAAGGATCGAGTTGATGTGTCATCTTGCCTAACCCAATTTTATCGTGCAACCACTCAACTTTTATATGAGGCAAAGGCTTAGCATAAAAATTCCACTAGCGATTCTAATAATCATCGATGCGCTAGGTGAGCAATGGGAGATCATGGAGCAGGAGTAAGCATGTGTAGGCTTAGGTCCCGGTTAAGACCTCGTTGGTAGGTCCTTAGCCCCATGGTTGCTTCCATGATGATTTATTAGGTATTAGCTAAGGTGGGTAATGGCTTTGATAGGATCCGTGCTGACATTAAGGTGATCGTGTTGCGTTACCTTACTTGTGGATAAAGTGTATACCTCTGCAGAGTTAAAACCTATTCGGATAGCCGTGGACACGGTATTGGACGAGTTACGGTTTGGGCATATAACTAGCTTTTGGGCGATGGATGTTTTCATGGCGTGTGTTGTATTTTGGAAGTTTCCAGCAGTTGTGCCGTGAGCTACCACGGACGGGGAGTCCGGTAGCATAAAATTGTGGATCCTTTGTGTAGGATCAACCCCACTTAATTACTCAGTTACTTAATAAATGCTTTATGAAAACTTTTTGGAAAATGAACCCCTGCATGTGTTAAGAATATAGCTTTATTGCAAATAAACCTTAGCCCACTCCTTGTTATGACTTGTGCATATTCTTGTTATCCCCCTCCAGGGGTGTAGTTGGACTTATTGAGTATGTTTGCATTCACTCTTGTTTTGTTGCTACAGAGGAAAACCCGGATTTTATTGCTGAGGACTTTGAGTAGGTGGTCGTTTCCGCACTCAATGTGGCCTGTGGCGTTGGGCCCTGCAAGGATGTTTCTGCTGCCGTCTAGTTCCAACTGTTGTCTGGAGTGCCTCTAGGTCGTAGCTTGGATCATTACTGTTCTTTATTTACTTCTCGTTATGACGTGGTTTTCACGCCCACTTCCTCGGTAGTTGTACGATTTATGAACTGTCGAATAAATGTATCAACCTCCTCGGGCTGATATTTGTATCACACGCCTAGTCTCTACCCGGACCACAGCAAGCTGCACGGGTTCGTCCGCTTCTTCAATCTCTCAACCGGCGACTTCGTCCGGATCCATCTCCCGCTATTCAGGGATCACTGTGTCCTAGACTCCATCGACGGTATTCTCCTGCTTCACCGGGACCACGACACGGCAATCCGCCTGCTCAATCCCTTCACCGGTGACATCTTGGACTTCCCGCCTCTGGAGACCCTCCTGAGGTATGTGAGCCCGACCATGTGGGGAAACAAATGGTGCTATATCAGACGTAAGTATAGCTGCTGCCTCTATCAACGTGAGTCTCGATGAAGTCGTCCCGATCATGATTGTGGGGTCACCTGCTATGAAGGTAGCCTTTGCTACCTCCAGGGAGCAGCAATGGAGGGTTTCAAGCTGGTCCTTGCAACAAACTTTTAGTCCATCGCCATTCCAAGGCAAGCTATATGTGGTGCGTGATTGCGGAGGGTTCACTGGACCAGAGATCCTAGAGATTGACCCACCCCAACTGGAAGGGATGGAACCCAGGGTGCCACCACCAAGGTCGATTGCCAAATGTCCAGTAAGCAAATCCGATGGACCCACCCGGTACCATTTGGTAGAACGCTCATCAGAGATTCTGGTGATCGCCAGAAGCTTTGGCATAACCAAGAAAATTTCAGCCTACAGACTAGCTGATCTTATGCTTGGAAGGAATGTCCTGATGACATGCATCGATGGCGATGCCCTCTTCATTGGTGAGAGGAATCTGTGTGTCGGGTCTAATGCGTTTCCTACAATTGTGGGTGACACAATTGTCTTTCACCATAGAGAGAAGCGCTATCTTGCTCAATACCACGTCAGCAGCGGCACATTGTCACCAGCATCAGATGGATCTATCGTAGGATGTGCTATACCAAGTCCTTGTAGCATCATTTTCCATATCTACACATGTTGCTATCGTCAACAATGGTCAGTGACCTGTTTTTTGTTTTCGATTCCATCATTGTTCTCCCTGACAATGATCGATCCTTTCCCTGCAACATTTTGTGTTGCTAGGTAAGCTTATTGTTTTTCCTCCTCTCTGCCTGTAGGAACAAGGGACAGATAAAGTTTCAGGGGGAGATGAATTG
The DNA here is from genome assembly GCF_000263155.2 of Setaria italica. Taxonomy (NCBI): domain Eukaryota; kingdom Viridiplantae; phylum Streptophyta; class Magnoliopsida; order Poales; family Poaceae; genus Setaria; species Setaria italica. The sequence continues at coordinate 32,992,128 of NC_028455.1, read as the reverse complement.
GTGGCGGGTGAAGGGAAAGTGGCGAATTGGGTAAGTCTTGCCTCTGATGCAATGATTCTGTTCTATGCGGTTTACCGGTTATTCACCAAAGGGTGGCTACAGCTGATTGATTAATTTCTGGGGTGTTTTTCTAGTATTAAATTGACACCGTCCACGGTCCCAAATCAACAGGATATCTGTTGCTTTCCTTTTTAATTAGATATATGGTATCCATGATGTAATGCCATCTGTATGCACGCGTTGCTCGATTTGGGTCTGCAAATCTTTATAAGTTGTTACAAATGTTTGTATTTGCTACTGGTGGTGATTTTTTTAGAGTTCCAGGGCCTGGCCTTGGTCCAGTTGCGTTGCAGAAGGACCAAAAAGCAGGTTTAAGCGTTTACATGTTCTCACAGGTGAACACACGTTTCACTCCTAAAGTTTATGATTTGATAGAGTGATTGTGAGGAGTAAACACCAGAAGAATGGTACTTCCACACCACACAGTCTTCATCCCCTGTGAAGGGTGGTAGAGGCCAGGTGGACCACGTCCTCACAGTCTAAGAAGTCTGTCACTAAAGCGCCTCATGAAAGTGCATTTCTGTTGGTGACCATCCCATAAGTCTGCTGTGGTTGCTGATTTTTCATTCACAATAGAATTACCTCCCAAAACAGAACAGCTAAGTTGGAAGAACGCAACCAGTTGTTTTCCCAACACTTAATCTTGTAATCTCCTAGCCCTCCAAAAAAAAAAATTCTTGTCATCTCCTACATGTTATCTGTATCCCATTTTTGCAACTTGGGCATCCCAGAGCACCCCTATTCAGATTCCGGCACTGAGACATGTTAATGTATTGTACTTGTAGTCTATCAACTCCTTCCACAGCTGAGGTTCCTTCTCTAGGTACCTTCTTACCCAAGATCCCAGTAAAACTTAGGTTCAAATCTCTGAGGTCAGGTATACCGAAGCCACCATATTCCTTCTTGAGGCACAGGGAAAGCCAGGCCTAAATGATAAGTTTGGTGTCCATCAAAGCTATTCCAAAGGCAGTGGGCCATATGAGAATTAAGAGTTTGAATGGCCCACTTAGGGATTTGACGATTGAATAGCTACTAGTGGTGATTGGCTATTTTCTCAGAGCTAGTTGAAATGTAGTATGGTTGTCATTTATGATTGCAACCTTGTCTATATTACAATCACCATATGACTTGTTGCTATGCAAAAAATTTTGTCTGTTGGCACTGAACTTAATTAGCAAAGAGAAAGCAGCGGTATTTTTGTTAGGATAGTGTTAGCAAAGATAAATACACACTGCTGACATGTTGTTTCCAGAAGTTGTCCAAGGACAGTGTTAGTTTGCTCAATGGAGATGCTCGTTTGTCCACCAAAGCAAGCCAAATGATTATGCAGATTTCACATCAAGACCACACATTTTTTTTCTCTTTTGCATATTTAGGATCTTATAGATTTTGTATCTTAATACTTCATCATGTCCCTGTTTTCTACTATTATATTTGATCAGATTGGTTCAGTTGGTATAGCCACTGACTTGACGCCTGCTTTCCTACTTGTGTCATGCTAGGCGTAAATGGCTCCTGTAACATGGTGGATTGGTGGTTGTGCCTGGTTTTTTCGTCCTCTGCCATCTGCACCTTTACCGTTATGATATGGGATCTTACAGTGTGTTCCGTTCACGTCATGGCGCCATGCGGAATCATCCGATCCTCCGTCCGAGCCTAGACTCGCTGTTTGGTTTGATGCATGGAACGGAGCCGTCCATCACCAGGTCAACCCATCAGCAGGCTAAAGTGAAGGACCAACTCATTCTCCTCGAGGCTTCCAGGTGAGCTCCGAGGGACTGCTGGAGGCCACCGGCGGGAAGCGGCGGTGGACGCTACAAGCTGCTCGGTGTCTTCCTCAGGAAGCAGCACAGGAGAAACCAAGTTTTTTGGAACTACTGATGCTGATCAGTTTGGTAATAGTGCAGTAACAGTAGTCTAGTGTTGAAAGCAACATTGTACAGTTATTAAAATGTGCTTGCAATCAAATTCCAAGACTGAGATGCACTCTCTCAAAAATATGGATACATATTCACATCAATAGTTTTGTGCATTGATTCTGACATGGTGACTGCAATCGCAGAGTCTAAAACAATCTAAGCAACTACAATCTCATACGACATGGCTTGGGAATTGGGATTGACAAGAGGGGTTACAAACAAAGCAAAAGGTACATGATCAGTTGATCACACCAGGTTGTTTCCTGGAAAAAAAAAACTGGCAGAGATCACACCAGATATGACGACATGACATTCCAACTAATTTTCATGTGCGGAGGCATTGGTGCGATGAATCTTAGGAGGTTGGGCTTCTCCTTGGCCCATGCGGCGCCACCGTCATGCCATTCTCCGATGCTGCTCAGGAACTTTGCTATGTTGGGGAGGACCATCTCCCTGCAATGCAGGTGTAGCAAAGGGACTTTAGATAGAACACTGCCCTTCTGAACCTCCAATCCTTCTGGCCGCCTTATCTTGTATGGTTCTCCAGTGAACGGTTCAAAGTCAGGCTGAGGATTCTGCTTCCACCTTTGGTGCACAAACCACCCGTATTTGTAATCTCCAACGATGGGAGTGCCCAGAGCTTCAGCACAATGCACTCGAAGCTGCAACGCAGAGCAAACAGAAGACATTGATGCTCAAATTTGAGAATGGCCATTTCATAAGCAAGACAAATGCAGATATTTGACATATTTGTGAAATAACATGGCAATCTAAGAACAAGTAAAAACTTGATAGGATGTGCTAAATTGTGGAACACCTTCACATGCAGATATGTAAGTGACAACAAAATCCGAGTATTAAGATGGAACCTGGTGCTTCCGCCCTGTCAATGGGCGTAGCTCAATCCATGAGCACCCGTTAATGGTTGGTCCCATCACCCGATACTCTGTTATGGCCTCTTGTGCACCATCTATGCCAGAAGGATGTGCCAGAATGACCCTCTCAGCTTTACCGTCATCTAGAAGGACCTGAATAAGGAAATCCAATTTTATTAAGTTAAAAAGATTGGAACCTAAGAAGTTAACCTACAGGGGATCATTTATCATTTTATGTTACATATATACTTGCACAGTTTATACATAACAAATGAATCAGAGAATACCTTTGAAATAGGAGCAGATATAACTCCTTCCCTTTCTTTAGGAGTCCCAATTACTAGCGCCCAGTACTTCTGCACGTATGCTTCACATGCCTTATTCCATGTCTGTATATATATTGGCCAGTAATACAAGGTATTAGTATGCAGCTTAAAAATAGATTTTAATCATGAAGATTAGATAGAACATAGTATGCTAAGTCAAAGGCTAATCAACGAATTGATGATTACCTGTGAAGTTGTTCTAGCTAAATTTACGCTTGTGAAAAGCCAGTGCAGTTGAGTAAAGCTTTCTTTTGTTCTACCCATCAAAATCAAACCGCTACTTTCTCTGTCTAGTCGATGAACCTGTACCCACAAGCCATAGGAACAAATAACCTCAGATAGTCTAAGATACACTCTGACCAAATTTCGGAGAGAAACATCAAACAACACAATGATCTCACCAATTTCGGACCCTCCTTGTTTCCGTATGACAGTGCTGCTGCTGCTAGCACATCCATGCTATTATGTACTGGCAAATGGCCTTTCATGGGCACTTTGGGGGGCTTGTTAAGCACCAGTATAGAAGAGTCCTGAACATCCAAAGTTTTAGCTTAACATGTTGAACCTGAAATGTACTGTAGAATGGAAGCAGTGAAATTCGAAACACTGAAATGATGACAAAATGACACCTTTATCATATGATAGGCTTAACAATACAAATAGTATTTTGGAATTAACAAATATGTAGAGACAGATTGATCTATTCATTTCATAATGTTATATGTCCGAGTTGGACAATACTGAAGTACAGAAGCCAACTATCCGCAGAAAAAAAGTTTTTTTTAATTAATGCAGGAATTATGTAGGCTACTGACTATAGATAAATTATGGCAATAAAAATTACCCTGTGGATGACAAGCCTCCTCAGGTACTCGATCTCATCTTTATTGGGGTGCAATGTGGCAGTCGGAATAGTCTCATAACGCTTTTTTATCTCACCCTCAGCCACTGAAACAGGAAGGTGAATTCTCATTCCAGGCTCCATAACATCATTGTGTTTAATCTGCAACAAACTGATGAGCATATTTACTTTATTCACAAAGTACAACAACATCATACAGAAAGTAGAAAGCAATTCCTTAATTGCATACCTTTTTCAGATGATGCTTCTGAGTTCGAATGCTTTCAGCTGAAAATTCATGCTCAGAACACTCTGAAAAAACCTAAATAGCAAAGGTTTTCTTTTTCAGATACCCAAACAAAATGGGACCACAAGCAGTTCAAACTACAATAAAATTAAATCGGGAAAATTATGTATGTTCAAATGATCTAACGATCCTATCAATCTTGCAAGCACACCTCAAAGAAGTTCCATTGCAAGCAATACTGCATTACAGTAACAGCTCTGAGCAGTGAGCACTAGAGTCCATAGCTGAAACAAGCCCTTTATTCAAAAAAAAACTGAAACAAGCAATTCGCGTATGATAATATCAGAACCCGGAATCTTCTAGCTGTTTTCTTAATTAACACTAACAGACCCAAAAATGCCACCTTTGAAACAAGCGGCAATGGGGGTAGGGATGCCGGTACAAAAAGTTACCATTCTCCTGTTGAAGTGCGCCTGCACAGCCTCCTGCGGCACGTCGGCGAAATAGTGCTTCACCCAGCTGACCGCCGTCACACGCCGCGGCACCACCTTCCTCCCCGGGAGAGGGTCCGCCCCCGCGGGGAACGGCGGCAGCGAGAGCAGCTGCCGCGGCCTCGGCCCGGGCTTGGGCGCTCCCAGGCGCGCGACGTTGCTGCTGTCCACCCGGACCACGACAGGGTCGGCGGGCGCGGGCGTCGGCGGCGCCAGCCGCGACAGCCGCCGCAGCGCCGCCGGCCACCGCCACGGCCCCGGCCCCCGGCCGCCGCTGCACAGCATCCCTCTAATCGTCTGTTTGTTTGGGCCATTCTATTGCGCTGGCTGTGATAGCAAAACAATGCCAAAACGGGCCGACCGAAGCCTAGGCCTATTAAAGCCCAAATCTAGCCCATCTAAATAAATGGGCCAGCCTGACCAGACTATACGGCCCATGGTATAAGACGCCTCGCTAAATGTTCTTTTTTTTGGAATTGGAATTGTGGACAAGTTTTATACAGCATATATACAAGCAAAAAAAATTCCTCTAAAAAAGCAAAAAAATTACTAAACTTGAGCACATCTCTTTTTTATTTTTTTACTAGGGTAAAATCACTTCCTCAATGGCGTGCAGCAGCATGCGCCCGCGTCGGCGGCGGAGGGTCGTCACCGAGGCCGCCATCTCTCGGGACGCGTCGCCACGGACATCTCTGCATGAGGATTTGACCAGCCTGGTCGCGTGGTGGGTGCTCACCGGCGACCTGCGCGAGTTCCACGCCGTGTGCTGCCACTGGCGCTCCAGCATCGCCTGCCCACACGGCCGCGGCGTCGCCGACCCGCGCTTCCACCCGTGGTGGTGGATGCTGTTCCCCGAGGGCCACGGCCTCTACCCGGGCCACGGCAAGCTCCACAGGCACGTCCACTTCTTCAACCTTTCAACGGGGCCTTCGTCCGCGTCCGGCTCCCGCTCTTCAAGGACCACTGCGTCCTCGACTCCATCGACGACAACCTCCTGCTGCAGAGGGACCCCGACACTACCATCCGCCTCCTCCACCCCTTCACCGGCGACATCCTGGACTTCCCGTCGCTAGAGACCCTCCTACCATGGGTTATTTAATTATTTGTTTTTACATAGGTCACACCTTCATTTGCCACCTTTAGAATGGCTCCTACACTTTTACCACCGTGTAACATTTGAGCCAACACATTTGCCACTTTATCCTACGTGGCACGACATCTCCTCCCTCCAGCGTGGATCAGGCATGAAAAATGACCATCGTGCCCTCCCGTTATCCGTTACCCCCGAGCCAGGTCCGACGTCTTCCTCATCCTCTTCTTCCTCCCTTTCTCCTCAACCAGAATGGAACCCTAGTTGCAAACGACGGCGGCGGCAGGTGACGGAGTTCTTTGCCCGAGCCGCATATGAGTGACCGCTGGGATTTTACGCATTCCCTTGTGCAGGGGCTGAACAATGGAGCTTGATGATTACCCTCCTCCTTGGTAAGTCAACCATCCCCCTCTTCACTGAGTGTAGTAGGTACTTGCCTTAGAGGAGTTGGATGTTTCTAACTGCAAAATTTTTTTATGTTCATGATTATGTCAGGATTGATCCTGGCAATACGTTTAGAATAGTGGTTAAGGTTGAAAAATATAAGGCAAATGCAGAGTATGGTATTGTAGACATGGACGAACAGCAACATGTGTTGTGGGTTGATAGATGAAGTGGATAGCATCCGGATAAATTTGAGGTTGATATGGCTAGCAAGATATATTGGGGTTCTAGTCAAACTCTTTCAGCATGGTCTGTGGATGTTGACAGTGAAACTAAGTGGAAGATTAGAATAAATGAGCACTTTGAGTCCATGATTAAGCATAGATGGAATGAAGGATTAGCAAATGTTGGGTACAAGTCATTGATAAGGAAGGGTACCAGAATGTGCACAGTTAGACTGGGTCGGTAGGAACTTTTAGTGTAACACATGATGGTGCAGGTGAAACTTATAGCTCTCCAGCACAGCCATAATTTGTTGATTGGAGTACTTTGACAATACTGCCTGATACTGATCAAGATGGTGAACCTTATGTTCTGGCTGATGAGGATATGGTGTTTGAGGTAATGGGCTTCAAAGCCGCAGATGAGGTAGCAGCACAAGCAACGGTAGAAGAAGCTGCTATTCCCGTCATTCCTCTTAATGTTGAACAAGACATGTATGATGCTGGCATTAATATTGATGACAATGACCCTTCGGAGCCGGTACTTGATTGGTACAGGGACAACCCAGATATGAGAGTGGGGACAATATATCCTAACATGGTAGATTTCAGATTGGCAGTTAAGCAGCATACTACTAGTCTCTAGAGAGTGGCTTAGATCGTTACTGTTGTTTTTTTACTTCTCGTTTTAGCATGGCTTTCGCGTTCACCTCCTCAGAAATTGTACGGTTTATGAACTTTTAGAATTCCGAGGCAGCGGTATGTGAGCGAGATCCATCCGGGGGCAGGCGCGAGGGCGAGTGCAGGACTGGAGCGGCGCGGACTGGAGCTACACGTGGAGATTGGCGGGGGCGGCGCGACGGCCAAGCGGCGGGCGAGCGCCGCATGGCAGTTCCGGCAGCAGTCAGCTAAGGGGAGGCGACCTCGGCAATACCTCTTCCATCATCACGCCCGGGAGAGCTCGATGAGGTGTGCGCAGGCCACACGCCGGACTGAGCACCTCGGCGTGGTCGGGCGCCGGGCGGTCAGCAGAGCCACAGCCACGCGGCCGGGAACGCGCCAGAGGCACGGAGCTCTTCTGAGGCTCTTTTTTTTTACTTGAGGTGCTGGGCCCGCGCGTCAGTGACCTTGCACAGAAGCAAGGCCCCTGAGAGGCCGCCCAGGCCAGCAACTTTTTAATATAAGGTAGTAGATGCCTGTAAATCTGTTTACCCAAATCAATAAAGTTCAGGCAACCTAGCCGTAGATTTCCGAAAAAGAAAATTGAAAATTGAATGGATGCGTTTTCATTTTTCACTTTTAGCTTGTGATGTTGGCCAATTTATCTGACAAATCCTAATTTAGGAAGAGGAAACATAAAATATTTTTTCAGGATATTAACCTTTGCTGTAATGCAGAATGCAACTATTTTTTTTGCGTCGTCATATATTACTGAGTTTCCTGTCATATATCCTCCCCTGACTTGTGTTACTATGTTCTCCTTTAGGTTTTAAAGCAGCACTTGCTGGATGCCCTTTTGCTATCGAAACAGTACCGAGGCCACTTCGAGCAGAGAACTCACCACCATTTACTACTGCTATGATTATATTGGCATCAGTTATATCATCAACTGTGTCCAATGTTTTGCTAGAGGAAAATGCAGCGTTTATTGTCCCAACGTATGAACTAAAATTTCCTGCTTGTATTTTACCTTTATTCAAATCATTTTTGGTGTTAACAAGGTAGATGGTTTTAGTTACCTTCAGAATTCAGGGAAGCATGCATTCTGGTTTCACCTGACTTTTGTTATACTAGTTTCCACCTTCTAATTATTGATATAATACCAGTCAATTTTGTGGTACATAGCACAAAGATTTATGTGTCACTTTTTTGCTATTTGATGAGCTTAAATGTGGGTGAATATCTGTAATCAAATCTTTGTCCCAATTTTAAATCATTAAAGAACTTTTACTGTTTGTTAGTAGGTCAGTCTTAGTGCACAATTTTATTGCACACAAAGATGAGAACATAGCAACTGTGTCTGATGAATGTCATAGGAATGAAGCTTCCCCTCACCTAAATTAGAGCAAGTCCAACAGGCAACAGGGGTCGAATTGCCCATTATGTCATACTTGCATGTGATCTGGTGGAGAGAGAAATGTGAGCTTGACACTAGTTCCATCGACTAGCTAAACACGAACTCCAAGACTATCGTCATGTGAGAGCTGCTCCAATGGTATGAGCTAGCACTAGCTCTAATTTAAAGGAGAGAGAGTGTGCAGCAGCTAGTATTGAATGTTGTGTAGTGAGGGGAAGGTGCATTGGGAAATGAGCGAGCTTATCTCTTCACTCTTAGCTAGTCTCTTATCTTTTGCACTATTCAATGAATAAAAAAATAGTTCTACTAGCTTAGAGCTAGATTGTTAGAGACGCCCTGATGCGCCTGTTAGGGCATGTACAACAGTGAGACAGCTGCTGTCTCTAAGTTCTTGGAATTTACAACATAGACGGCTAAATAGACAGCTCGTACAACCCACAGACAGCTGCTATCTGTTTTGGCTGTCAACAAATCATTAAATATTTGCATGCAACCATGATCAATCATGAATAGTATTTCTATATACTATTGCGTTGCTAATGGATAGAAAATAAATTCTTCAAAGTAAAACATATATTATATTATACTATATATTTCAATCAAATATAACATAGATCTTCATCCCCATAAATCAAATACGACTGAAATATTCATATCTAATTTTTTTTGTTTCCATAGCGATGCCATATGTGTTCAACAAGATCGTCCCTGAGTTGTCTATGCGTTGGCCGTACTTGGATAGCGGAATTCCTTCTAAGCACCTCCGCGAAGCATGGATTGGGGTTATCACTTGTATGCACTTCAGGCGGGAGCACAATCATCGTACTTGCATTCTCATTCAAATCCAAGGAAACTCTAGCCAATTCCTTCTCATCCTCCACTATCATATTATGAAGGATAACACGAGCTTGCATTATGTTGATAACATCCTCCCGCTTCCATAACCTTGCTGGTCGACGAACAATATCAAAGCGGGATTGCAATACGCCAAATGCGCATTCGACATCCTTCCTTGCTCCTTCTTGCATCAATGCAAATAATTTGTCTTCACGGGTCTGGGGGGCTGTTATTGTTTTCAAGAAGACCGCCCATTCTGGATATATTTTATCAGCGAGATAGTAGCCCATATCATACTGTTTTCCATTTGCGGTGTATTGTACCCTTGGAGCTTCCCCTTTTAGAACATTGATGAACAATGGTGACTTGTTTAGGACATTGATGTCATTCTGAGACCCAGCGGTACCAAAGAAAGCATGCCAGATACGAAGATTATGAGATGCCACTGCTTCAAGAATCATAGTAGGAACACCTTTGTCACCACGTGTGAACATGCCTGCCCAACCTTTAGGACAATTCTTCCATGCCCAATGCATACAATCGATGCTTCCCAACATTCTTGGAAAACCACGAGCCTCATTTTCTTGCAAAATTTTTTCTAGTTCGTCACTTGTAGGAGGGCGCAGGTACTCTTGACCAAAACATTCAATCACACCTACAGCAAATTTTCCAAGAATCTCCAAAGAAGTGCTTGCAGCAATTTTTAGGACGTCGTCAAGTTGGTCGGCCGGCGAGCCATATGCTAGCATCCGGATTGCTGCAGTACACTTCTGAAGGGGTGAATGTCCCTCTCTACCAGTTGCATCAACTCTTCTAGTAAAATAAGGATCCTAATTACTAAGAGTTTCAACGATGCGCAGGAATAATGGTTTATTCATTCGAAACCTTCTACGAAACATCTCATCGGTGTAGATAGGATTTGCAGAAAAATAATTAGCAACAAGATCATCATGACCTTGTTCTCGACTCCTTGGTATGTACCTCCTTGGTCCACTTTGTCATCGGCGCCGAGTCACAGACGATGTTCCTCCTTCGATGTCTGCCTTTAATCCATCTCCAATCTGCATCACAAATTCTTCTACAATTTCATCTTCTGCTAGGAAATCTTCCACGGTGAACACCTCTGTAGGATCAAAGTCATCGGCTTCTGGTAGATCATCTTCATCATCGGCAGGTGGATGTGGTTCCATAGTACTAGAAAAACAAAGTTTCTATGCTGAATGAATGGAAGCAAGCCACCTATTTATAGTCTGCAGCCTATGACTGGATGGAATTTCATACGGGAGATATGTAGTCTGTACGCGGTTTCAAAGGAGACATGCAGTCGGTGGACAGTTTCACAAGGGAAGACATGCAAACAGTGGACTATTTAACATACAAGTAACTGAAAAATCTTGAAACGCATGCTTCTGACAGATGAGGTGTTTACCACGCATTCACACAGGTTCACACAAGTAGACATATTCAAACATTCGACAAGTAGACATGTTCACACAAGTAGGTTTCATCTAATGCCTGTGTAAACGAAGGCAACAGGCCATCATCAGCTGGGCTGTTTACTAAAAGAACTAGCAAATATTTTTCTGTTGTCCAGCAGAAGACAACTCACCATGGCTTCCAGCGCCCAAAATTAATTATCCTGTACTTGAAATCATTATATAATCAGTTATCAGCTATTCTATAACTGAAAAAAAAATAAAACTACATAATGTGTGCATACCTGACTAGCTCATTTCAGGAAATAAAGACTTCCTAAGACACTTCATGGCAGCAACACGTTCAGCTTTTTCTTCATCAGACATTGAACTTGTATCTTGAGAGATGAGAGAGTTGTAAGCTTGCATCATCTTTGATTCCTTCTCGAGCCTTTTTGCCTCTTTGGTCTCTTGAGCAGTAAGATGAGCCAGTCTAGTGGTTTCAAGCTTTTCAGATGATAACTTCTGTTGTAGTTCCAGTACCTTCATGCGGTTTGCATTTAAATCTTCCTGAATTTTACTAAATTTATCGAGCTTCTCCACATCAATGGCCGATTCCTTTGATTTTCCATCATTATCCAGGTTTGATCCTTTAGACTTCATTTTTGCAGCAAGAGCAGCCTTTTTAGCTGCCTTTTGTCCAATAGGTCCCTCTAGCATTTCTTCAATATCATCATTTTCATCCTTTTGTCCTTCAATGCGATATGACTTTCTTTTACGAGCATTCTTGAGGTCTTCATTATATGTTTTCCACTTTGCCACATCTCAGCATATTTTCCAAATATTCTTTAACACAAAGGGACCTAGCTTTGAGTCGGAGTAGCCACTTGTGAATAATCTGCGAGCCTTCAAATATGCACATTCATATAGATCAATCCACCGATTAATCTTGTGACATCAATCCTTGGCTTGCTTTGAATTTCTTTTCCTCTGTGACGGGATAGTCATGTTGTATGACTTAACAACATCACCCCAATAGTGCTCGTTGTTCCTATCAGCTCCAACGGATGAGTCTGTTGAATTTTTCAACCAAGCACTCATCAGTTTCTCGTCTTCTTCTGGTGTCCACAAGATCCGCTTCTCTGTCCTGACATTCTCAGTATCACTATCAACTTCAATAGCCTCCTGTTCAGATAAAACTTGTACTTCTTGAGATGAATTTCCACTGTTGTTAGGCTGCAGTGCATCCATTGAGGCAAAACTGACACCAACATCGACAGGCCTTGGTGCCTTGAAAGGTGCATAATGAGATGGAGCACCAACAAAATGTGAATTCTGTGATAAATGGGATTGGTTGTTGAATAAGCCCATAAATCCACCAGGAGGGTGTGTGCTGTTGTCCCTGCAAAATTGTATACATGAACTTAATATTCACTGAAACAGTTCTCTACCAGGGGATACACGAGCTAGCATTTCCTTTGTTTTTAGTTAGCATAGATTCAACTTTGATCTTAAATGGCATCCATTTAACAAAAAAATGACTGACTGCACACTGAAGATAATTCTAAATTGATTGACTGAACATATTCAGCTATTGATTCAGTGATCATCACTGAACACATACATGCAGCCACCAATTCTATTGAACTGGAAACATTCAGTACCTTGAAAAAAATCAGTGATTACTAAATACACATTCGGTAATTTAGTTATTAATTCTACTGAAGTGAACACATAGATCTTCTAGTTCCTATCCCAAAAACATTAGCACTATCAGTAACTGGAAAATATAGTTGCAGTGCATACCTAGTTAGATACTCTCAGCAAAACAACAAGCAGCAACATATGTAAACTTGTGAATTAGAAAATTAGCAAATATTTTTGGAATTACCATGCTGGATCCCAACTGGATTGTTTCCCAAACGAAGGGGAACTTGGACTGATGGAGCCACCACATCTGCCATGTGAAGAACCAACAACGCCAAATCCGATTGGGTAGCCTTGTCTGCCATGGATTGGTGGAGAATCGAAGCTGTCTGCCATGGATTGAGGATGAATCGAACTTGCCGAGGGGTTGGTTGTTGGGGACGAGCTACTTCTGCGACCGACGAACGCCGCTGTCGCACTGTTGCTGAGGCTGACGAGGTTGGGTGCTAGAGCCGAACCGCTTCCACGAGGAACTTTGGTCGCAGCCGCACCCGCCGCCACTGCAACCGCCCGCGTCGTTCCTGCTGCCGCCGCCGTCTTGCTCTTCGAAGGTACCGTGACCTTCCTCTTCGAAAGCGATGCCATCCTGCTAGACATCGCTGGAGAGGGAAGAGGCAGCTCTCGGCAATGGCACGCAAGGGCGGCGGAGACTGTCGAGGTGGAGAAAATGGCAAAGACGAAACATATACGGCGGGAGATTTGGCACGCAATCGGGAGATTTGGCGCGCGCACAGCAGGATCCGCACGGTGTCGACGAGGAGGCGACGCTCCGTACAACGCGCAGCCAGCCGTCTTCTTCGCCTGGGAGCACGAGCGCTTGCCGTCGTCTCCCCACGCGACGGCTTCCCTCTCTCTCTTCAGTTACTGCAGTGAAGCGAGGGGGATTTTGCAAAACTTCCGTCGTGAGACGACGGCTGCCACGACCGTTGTACGTGCCCTTAAGTGGAGGGAGCCGTCCTGACTTGCTGACTAGGATAGCTCTAAGAGCATTAAATAGCCACCAAGTAAGTAAAAAGCTAATGTGGCAAAAAATGATAAGAGTTGGACATGATTTCTCATGCAAGAAAATGTTGAAAACAATATATAAAAATGTTGAAGTAGTTACTAAAAAATGTTGAAACATTATTAAAAATGTTAAAGTAGTTATTAAAAATTGTCGAAGTAGTACATAATTGAAATGTTAAAATAAAAATGTTGAAATAATACATAAAAATGTTGAGTAGTTATTAAAAAATATTAAAGCAGGACATTAACAATGTTGAAATGTTAAAATAAAAATTTAAAATAATATATTGGAGATCATTGTGTTGTATTAACTCCAAAGATTATTTTGGTTTAAAAGGATTTCAAATCATGGTTTAGGAGAAAAAATCATTTGAAATTCGAAACTCGCTCAACATCCCATCCGTCCCCTCATCTCCCATGGTGACACATTTCCTGTACGTGCTCCACTTATATAACTGTATGCGGCCGCTCTGCATGCTGCTCCTCCTCCGGTCCGGATCAATCTCACACGTTTAGTCAGATTTACATAAATCTCAAACAAATAGAAGATAGATCGGTTTAAATCGATGTACAGGAATTCCGGTCCACGGGATGATATGGGCTTTTGGATAGGCCCAGGTTAAGTCGGCCCGTTGGCATGGTTTTGCTATGGGTGGTTTGTGCACCAAAGGTGGAAGCAGAATCCTCAGCGTGACTTCGAACCGTTCACCGGAGAACCATACAAGATAAGGCGGCCAGAAGGATTGGAGGTTCAGAAGGGCAGTGTTTTATCTGAAGCCTTTGCTACACCTGCATTGCAGGGAGATGGTCATCCCCAACATAGCAAAGTTTCGAGCAGCACTGGAGAATGGCATGATGATGGCGCCCCATGGGCCAAAGAGAAGCCCAACCTCTTAAGATTCGTCGCACCAATGCCTACGCACATGAAAATTAGTTGGAATGTCATGTCTTCGTATCTGGTGTGATCTCTGCCAGTTTTTTTTTTCAGGAAAACACCTGTTGTGATCAAGTGATCATGTACCTTTGCTTTCTTTGTAACCCCCTCCTTTCAATCACAATTCCCAAGCCATGTAGTATGAGATTGTAGTTGCTTTAGATTGTTTGACTCTTTCAGAATCAATGCACAAAACTATCGATGTGAATATATATCCATATTTTTGAGAGAGTTCATCCCAGTCTTGGAATGATCCAACCGAACTCCTTCCATATTTTGAATTTGATTACAAGCATATTTTAATAACTGTACATGTTGCTTCCAACACTAGAGACTTCTAGTGCTAGTGCACTATTACTGAACTGATCAGCATCAGTAGTTCCAGAAGACTTGGTTTCTCCTGTGCTGCTTCCTGAGGTAGACGCCGAGCAGCTTGTAGTACGTCCACCGCCGCTTCCCTGCGGTGGCTTCCAGCAGCGCCTCGGAGCTCGCGTGGAAGCCGCCCTTGCCGAACGCCTCGAAGACGATGCCGTCCGTGGCCACGACGGGCTCCGCGTTGCCGTCCAGCCTGTCGAACGCGAAGGTGAGGTTCCGCGCGAGGCGGCGCTCGAGGTAGGCGTCGACGAAGCAGCCATGCGTGACGAGGTCCGGCGCGACGCCGTCGCGGCGCATGTGCTCGGCAGTGAGGTGGAGGTCCCAGAACATGCACATCTTGGAGAAGGCGGCGGCGCGGATGTTGAAGGTGGTAAGGTCCGGCCGGAACCCGGCGGCCACCATCTCCAGGAACGCGCGCTGCAGGGACTTCATCTTGAAGTTGCCCGCGAAGGAGAGGAGGTACAGGTTCCAGAGCAGGTTGCCGGCGTCGCGGCGGTGGAGGCCGGCGTCGGCCACGAACGCGCCGAGCTTGTAGTACTTCTGCCGGGAGATGTACGCGGACGCGACGGCGCGGATGGCGCCGCGGGATATGAGCAGCCCGGTCCTCTTGTGCCGGCGGTAGGCCGCCTCCATCTGCGGGACGGTGCCGGCGGCGGCGTAGGCGCGGAGGAAGGCGTCCCCGGTGGCGGGGTCGACGCGGAGGCCGAGGCGGCCCATGTCTAGCACGGCGTCCTCCATGCGCGCGAGCTCGCCCGCGGCGCCGAGGCAGGAGACGGCGAGCGGGTAGAGCGCGCGCGCCGCGGCGGGGTCCCGCGCCGAGAGCTCGCGCGCTGCGAGGAGGATCTCGTCGGAGCGGCCGAGGCGCGCGTACGCCGGGAGGAGGCGCCGCGCCGCGGCGGGAAGGCACGGCGCGGCGGAGCTGTGCAGGAGCTGCGCCCAGATGGACCGAGCCTCCGCGAAGTCCCCGGCCTCGGCGCGCGCGACCATGAGGGCGGCCGCGTCGTCCGCATCAGGTGCGGCGGCTCTTAGACGGGGCACGGCAGCGGTACGCCGATGCGGAGTCTCCGCGCGCGTCGAGACCTGGCCTGCTGAGGAAGTAGGAAGACGATGGGTGGAGGGGAGGAAAGGAAGACGCCATGGTGGAAGCAGGAGCGAGCACATCTCATCGTCTCAAGCTGGAACATCCCATCGCCTCGAGGTAGAAAGCCATCAAACCTCGCTGTCCACCCACCCATCTCGAGAGGTCGAATGATAAGATGAGCTCGAGTGCTCATGTCTTTAAGCAGATACGAAGATACAATGTCGATGATTATGTTTTCAGAGATGCAATCGACAAGAAATTCACATCTTGAAATTATGTTTTGAGAGATGTAATATAAAGTTTTGAGAAACAAGATTAACAATCAACGTTGAGAGATGCATAGAACTCTGAATTGTTTCATTGCAAGATCACTCCGGAAATTTCAATTGCAAGACAATTTAACATTCACAAGCATAGAACTCTGAATCGTTTCCCCCTCGAACTCAACCTCGTAGAAAAGCTACGTATCATTGCATTGATAGAAGAAGAGAGGTACAATACAAACACCCCTTAGGAAAAAGGGATTATATTCACGCCTAACAAAAATTTGCCATCAAAATTCAAGATCACTCATTTACAGTGAACAATTTTGGTTGCAAATTGGCAGCCCTACTTTCCAGATAGGCCCGCATCTCAGATTGCAAAACCAATTCAGAAGGTTGGCTGGACTCACAACAATGACCGAACGGCATAGGTGGGCAGTGGAATGCAACCATAAACAGCACACTACACTTGACATGATCTAACCTTCAATGTCTAACTGGAGTAGAACAACAGATCGTGAACCAGCCCAGAGACCGAAGCTGATCTCCAGGGGAGCATTACATTAATCAATCGCAAATTCACATAGAATACATCTCTTACTCTGTTAAAGTGGACTACTCGACGGAATTAGACAAGGAAAATGGTCAATGGTACAATAAGAGGATAGTAACACAATCCCGCGAAGAGAGAACGAAAAACTCTCACACAAATAGTACATGAACCAGAAAATAAAAACAGGATGAGGATGGCCAGGCTTGCACCAAACAAGCTGAACACTACAAATGCCTTCCTCTCAAACCCTAGTTGTAGTACATAAGCTGCTGAGCAGATGACTGGTTTGGGTAGCCATCGTAGAGGGCCTGGGAACCAGCAAGAAGCCCTGCAGAAACCTGACCCGCGAGACCATGCTGCCCTGCAATCTGCCCTGCCGCAGCCTGGCTTAAGGCAAGCTGCCTCTGGTAAGCCAGAAGCTCAGCTGCTGTGAAGCCTTGCGGGACGCCTGGCATTGCAACAGCAGGCTGGTACGGAGCAACTGGTGGGGGTAGGGGCTTGGATGCAGTACCAGGTGGAGTTGGTTTGGTGCCCCATGAGCACTACAAGAGAACATGACAGTTAAAACACCATGAAAACAATAACATAAAGGATCAAGTAAACAAAGGAGAACATTTGTATGCTTTGGAAATTATTACCTTAATTGGCTTCCCGCGGACTACCAATCCATTGGCCATCTGAATAGCTAATGCTGCTTCACCATGGTTGCTATATCTCACAAATCCAAACCCTTTCTCCTGTTGAACACGAATTTCCTCGATTGCCCCAACCCCTAAGTTATAGAAGTGTCGGTGAAGCTCATCTCGGTTAACCTGGCCAGTAAGTGAATGATGAATCATAGATGTCTGACTCTACAGAGCTAATAAAAGGAATGAGAAATAAGTTCACTCTCATTTCCATTTGGCACTTGTAAAAGGTAAGTTCTGTAACTTCCTTTAAAAAAAAGGTAAGTTCTGTAAAACAGAAGAAATGGGGGACAGAAACTGGCTTTACAGCACTTTGTTTCTACCTCATGTCCAATGTTGCCAACATATACAGTAGTACAATCAGGGTTGTTCTCTGGGTTCTCTTTACTTCCTCCATCCTGGCTTGCATCTGTTGCTGCAGAATATAGTCGGCCAATTGGCAAAATCAGCAATGAGGAATCCATACCTTATTGGGTCAAATCGTGATAACTAATTATGAGCATGTTCTTCATCCCATGCGTGTTTTCAGAAAAACATGGGATCATTGACAGCCATAAAAGGAAAACAATGTTGCTTTTAGTCATGAAACATTCAAAAGCTAACCTGAATTACTCGAGCCACCATTTGTTAGTACAACTGCATTATGATTGTCAGTTTCTGGTTTCTCTTCTGAATTGTTCTTTGTTGCCCAGTTGCACCTTATTTGTCTGCTTCCAAGCCATTTTCCTGTTGCAATACAGCAGTTCCCAAAAATTCAGAAGCTGCAGCTACTCAGGATTATGGGGATGAAAAAAGAAAGAGATGTACCAGTCATTTCAGTTATAGCATTTTCAGCTTCCTGCACCAAGGAAAATAGTACCGAGTCAGGAAGTGTGGAAGAAATGGAAATGCCAGTTCATACTTGAACTTCATATTCATGGACCATAGTATACAAAATAAAAAATTAAACAAAAAAGAAATTAACATTACACTGTGTCTTACTAGCAGTACTTTGCAAACTATTCACTAATTTAGACTATAATAACAATGCCTTCAATACTCAGGCACTGTGAAATCCACCAGTACCAAACAAGTCCAAATACCGAAATAATGTGTCAAATATAAACTGCTGTGTTTGATCCACGCAACGAAAAAGGTAAAAGCTCTGTGAAATCCAAAGAGGCAAAGCCTGAGTTGTTCTTGCCTGTTGATTACGGAAGGAGACAAAACCATAACCTCTGGAGCGCCCAGTTTTGTTGTCCCACATGACTCGAGCATCACTGCACATAAATTATACAAATAAAAACTGAAATGCTACAGACAAACAAAAAGGGTAGAAGCTAAGAGACTAAGAGAGAAGTCATGGTGACTGAAATATCTTTTTCTAAACTCTAATAACATAAGAGAGACAGAGAGAGATTTACAAGAGGTGACTAACAAATCAGCAATTGCAAACCACTGGCTGTAGATACAAATTCATCATAGATGCTACCATGTTACAAAGAACTAAGGACTTACGAACAAGAAGGATATGCTGAGAAACAGGCATAAAGAGTTGCATCATTCACTTCAGAACTTAAATCACCAACAAAAATATGGAAATGCCCTGGAAATAATTCAATGGGCACGGTTAACCAAACAAGTATTATCATACGAAAAGAATGAGACAACAGGAATACTTTTGAGAAAATCTCACCAGATGTGTCCTCCCTCTGCGTACTTGCGTACGCCCAGTTCACCTTGATTGCTTGTCCATATCTGTTCAGAAAGTTTCAGAATGAAGAATACCAAAAGACACTAAAACTTGTGTTGTTCAAAGTTAGTCTACCAGTAACTTACATGTGACGACCATGAAGGGTCATTATTGCTAGAGCAGCAGATCTTCTATCATAGTAATCCACAAACCCAAAGGAAGACTGAAAGAAAGAAAAAAGTTAATTTTTATCATCAAATAAACAAAATCAAATAAATGCAGTAGATATACCATGAAATTATCAACCAGAGAAAAGCTCATGAGATTTTTAGCCGGTAGCATAATGCATACCAGAAACAAATAGCATTAAGTTACAACTAATGAGTGGTGGTACTAGAGGACCTATATGCTAAATCACCGGAAAACAAGAAATGTTGGAATATTAAGACTTTAAAAAAATCTTAAAAGGAGCATTCGGAACATTTGGAATTGTGATGCAATATGACTGACATTCTAAAACTCAAACATCAGCTGCAGAAGTGCACCTTCTCTTTCCGGATGAGCTTGCATCTTTCCACAAGGCCAGCACTCTGGAAAACTTCAATCAGAAGGCTCTCAGTGACGTTAGGGTTCACATTTCCCACATACCTATTCAACAAATAATCATGACTTAAAATCATACTTTGGAAACAGGCATAACTAAATAATAAAACTTCAAGGTAGAAATAAAAACTGTACTTAGTTATGTGAATAACTGTAACTTTAGCACCAGCATTAATGTGAAACTGTGCATCACCTAAACTTAGTTTTTTTGTTACATTATAAAAATCCACACTGTATTTCTTTTTTAAAAAATAAGAACCGATCGCACAGATAAAAGGGAAAAAAGAAAGGTAAGCTGTCAATCACATATGAAGTTAAAAACAGAAAAGAACACTGAAAGCACTCACACACTGCGACAAGTGGAGGGATCAAACCCAGGTGGAAGATTGCCATTGGAAATAGGTTCCATCTGCAAAATATAAAAATATAGAGAAAATAAAAAAGAAGATATTGATTGCAAAACAAGCTAACTACATACAAAGCAAAAGAAAATATAAATGTGTACTAAAATGTAAAGGGAGTATAAACCAAGTTGTTCTAGCCATATTGCATCCCATTGCCCACAGAATCTGTGATTGAAAACAAGCACTACCAAACATCTACTCCTAACTGGAACTATGTGCCTATGCAGCAACGCCGTTGCTTTCTTTCCTAGTTTAACTAAAGAAATAAAACATTATCAGAATAATAGATATAGAATGCAATTAACAAGCTTTATAAAACTGGTCTGGATATAACAATAGCACAATCTATAGAACTAAAAGTGGTAATGCCCAATGCATTATATTGCTCTAAAGGAAAGAAGCAAGGCACTAAACCTGTACGCATAAACAAGGGCAACAGGGCAACCTAAACAGAATGCCTAAACCCAACATTGACAACGTTGTATGTTCATAACCAGATGAGTGTGTTACCGCCGCCCACACATATCCGCAGATAAAATAATAGATCAGGAAAAATTCTGGAGAATGTAGTAGCACGAGTAAACAAAAAAACAAGAAAGGGGACGCAAGTGAATGAGATCCCTTTTAGCTAAAAATGTAAAGGGAGTGAGACCCCAATCCTTCCTAGCCATGTTTTCACCCAGTAGTAGTAACTGAAGCCATGTCTTTTGTGCAACCTCATTCAAACGCCTTACTTTATGAAAAGGAACTTTCTTTGAAGCCGCAGCAACAATAGAGGCAGTAGCACTAGCATCCAAGCATCTTGTGCACAACAAGAAATGCATCACAAGCAATAGCATGCAACCAGAAAAATTTACGCAGCAACAGCACTTGCTCCAATTCCACCGAACAAAGAACTAGAAGAAACTCAATCTATGATGCCATAACTTGGCTATAACGCTAGCCACCAAGAATGAGTAAACCAAGGAGGCAACCTAAGAAAAATGCGCAAAGCGAAAAACAATCTCCCGGGCTAACAAGTAGATCGGCGTGCATTAATGCCGCCCAATGCGCACACAAAGCAACAGATCAAGAAGCGAGGATCCGGGCGACGACCTGGGTCATGGCCGCCGCTGCCGCGGCCGCGAGGACGCCGGACTGGTACTGCTGCTGCTGCTGCAGTGCCTGCTGCATCAGGAGAGCCTGCTGCTGCTGCTGCTGCTGCTGCCGGAGCCTCTGCTGCTGTTGCTGGTGGCCGCCCCCGGCGCCGTTCATCTCCTCCTCCGGCTCCTCCCCTGACGAGGCGAAGACCAGATCGGAACCCCCCAGCAAACCGGACCCGCGCGCGGATCGATCCACGGATCGGTGGACTGGGCGGAGCAGATCGATAGATTTGGGGGCGAATTCCTCGCGGGGAATCGAGCAGGGGAACGGAGGAAGAGGAGCGTGATATATTTTTTTTTCTTGGTTTTTTCCTCCTCTGTTTTTCTCCCCGACGTCGCGCTCCCTATCGAGATTAGAGGGGAAGGGGTAGGATGGGGATTTTGCAACGCGGTGGCAAGGTGACGTGGAGCTTTCCGTGTGGCTGCTGTGGCTCACTGGCAGGTGGACCCGGGTCATTCCTGCCTGCACCAGCTCGCGCAGAGTTTTGGATAAGGATTTTGCTAACTTTGCGTCTGTTTGGTCCAAATCCTTTTAAATCATACATTTCAAATCGGTTGACCACATGTTTATTCGAGGAGCGATGACATGAACCGTGTAGCACGATCTTTTCTACGGCTCCACTTACTATCGACATGTGAAGACAGGCTGTTTTCATATTGAATTAGTTGGTTCTCTCATAAGGTTGATTTCAAATGGTTCACAGTTGTTGTTTTTTTTGTTTTTTTGTTTTTTGTTCACAGGCTATTTTTTTGTTTTTTTGTTCAAATGGTTCACAGTTTTTGTTTTTCAAAACATATTGGTATAACTAAAGAATTGTTATGCACATGGCATTCACCAAAAGGTGAACATGTGGATGTTTATTCCACTATATGTGCAACTTCAAATCACTATAATTAGTCTACTCTTCACTGCAATCTGTTATCATTCCTAACATGTGCCTCTCTATGTAATTGCTTAAACAACATTTTGAAAAGAAGACAAAGACTAATTGCAACAGCTTACACTTCCCTCTAGATGTACAATCCCAACCCACCAACTACGGTGCCACCTCAAGGCCATTCACCGTATCAGCCATTATCTATTGTCAAAAATACAATCTAGCGATTTACACTATACAAGCTGATTTCACATCCAACTTGTCTTCAATCCAAAAGCACACGAAACATAGATGGCCATCTCTCATCCTACTCTTTTTGGCTAACATAACTCTCATGATTGTCTTGAGAGTCTCGAACAACAGTTACCAATGTTGCACTGCTTGTCATCTACTCTTTTTTTTTATTTTATAATAAGGGTGCACTGCTTGCTTTAAAATTACAGCTGAGGGAGTAAGTATTTGTTACTGTACATACTCAACATTGGTCGCTTGATCAATTGTTTTAAATTCGTGCCGCTGAGGCAGACGTCCACCTGCTAGGAAGACCCCTATTGATTTGGACTGAGATGAGTTTTTGCCTTTTTGGTCAAAGTTTTGCTGCGAAGACCCCTACTTTAGTGAAATTTTTAGTGGAGTTCTTTAGTATTTGTAACCTGATGAAAATTTGTAAGAAACCAGTCACCAGATCACTTCAAGGCAGTTGGCACTTAGCATGTGCCATTTGCATCTTTCAGGAAAAAAAATCATGTGCCATTTGCATTAAATCAGCAGTGAGATTATAGAAACAATGCATTTGGTGGTGTACTGGGCCCTTGATATGTATAGCTGCATCCTTCCTTCAAAAATTTGTTGAACACATAAAGTACTAAATCATCTTGTATCAGTATAAGGTGTTATGTGTACATCGCAAGAAAGCATTCATTGGAAAACAAACGATCTGCACTGATACCTCAAAAAATTGATACTTGTATCCTATTTCGATAAATAACACAGAACAAACACCTCATTTTTCATTTTGTAAAGCTGAGGTGTATGCAACAGCAAAATCCATTCAGTAGCGCTTAAATGCTAATATAGCCATCTCAAGTTCTAACAGTAAGCAGGCAAGCATCAAAGGATATGTATTATGGAGTATGGACCAGCCTTTGTGGAGGATAATGGAAAGAATGCCACATAATGACTAGAGATGTCAAATTTTCCTTATATGATCCAGGAAACCCCCAGCTAATTTCCTCAGTTCTGTCAGAAAGTGTCCTGAATTATCAGCAAGTGCGGTCTCAGGTGAGACTGTGGCGGCAAGAACAAAATTCTCACCATTACCAACATCTACTTCATACAGTTCCAAAAAAACTTGGCGAAGAACATCAACCAGCCCCTTGTAGAACGATCCATCCGCAGGAGGTGGGATCACATTCAGTATCAACACTCCATGCTGGTCCAGGATTTTGCGTGCAGCAAGAAGGACGCTTCCACGAATCATCTCCAATGGTGGCGCGCTGACACCACACATAGCATCAGAGGAGTCAAGATCCACCATAACTGCACTGAAATTCATATCAGACTCCCCTCGCCGAGAAAAATCCTCTATCATTTGTATAGCATCACCGACATGGACACGGAGAAACTCATCCTCCACCAGACCAAAATGATTCCTCGCAACATCCAGGACAACACCATCGGCCTCTACACCGAGCACACTGAACCGAAGTCCCACTCTGATTGACATGGGGAGTGATCCACCTCCAACACCAGCACAGAGGCACCTAGGCCTAACACCTGACTGAATACTCTCCTCAATGGAAGGCGCAATCACTGCAAGACCGGCAACCATGGCTTGGAGGTAAGGCTGTACCAACGACCCACGTACCTCCGGCTGTAACAAACCATCTGACCCTTCCAGTGCTTCCAGCAACAACGACGAAGCAGCAGCAGGCGACTGGCATAGGCGGACCTGGGTCTGCACAAGGCAGGGCATGCGCTTGAACCGCAGCCTGCGGTGCAATTCAGGTGGACCGGGAGCACTGTCAATGGCCACATCCTCGATGACCATCTCGCCGACGACCGGGCCAGTGACAAACTTGACGGGAGCAAGCAGGAGGAGGTCATCCTGGAAGCTGAGCAACGGGACGTCAGGGACGGCGTTGTCCCGGAACGCGGCCATGGGGCAGAGAGCAAGGAGGAGGGGGAGGAGCCGAGCGTGAGCAGGGTCCGGGTCCGAGAGGGCGACGCAAGGAATCACCCGAGGAGAAGGAGCAGAGAGCTCAGGACCAACGAGTATGAGACGGGAGAACTGGGTGGAGAGGAGGAGGTGGAGGTGGCCGGCGCGGGTGGAGAAGATCCAGTCGCGGTGCCGCCCGGCCGGGACAAGCATCGCCGCCGTCCGCGGGACGGGCGGGGAGGGGAGGGGCGAATCGAGAGCGGCAACACGGAGGCACTCCCCCGCGTCGTCGCCGCCGCCGCCCCCGCCCCCGTAAGGATTGGAGGCGTGGCCGAGGAAAGGGTTGGGGAAGGAGAAGGAGACGAAGCGGTACGGCGCGATGCGCCGAAGGCTCTCCAGCTCCGGGCTCACCGCCATCGCGAGCTGGTCACAGACGGTGGCGGCGCTGCACAGGGCACAGGCGCACAGCCAACAAGAGCAATCCCTTCCCGAGGGTTTCTCCTCGGTGATGAGGAGATCTGTAACGGCGGAGAGAGAGGAGGTGACCTGATGAAAGAGAGCGTGAAGCGCAAGAGGACGCTCCGTCAAGCCGCCGGCGTCGGGCCGATGGCGCTTGCAGCGGCGCGCTTGGGCAGGGGCGGCGGGTGCTGGCGACCCAAACTGCTCCCTCCAGCTGCTTAAACTCCGATGCGTTCTCCGTGACCATGTCGTGGGACCCACCAATCAGTGAATGTTCTTTCAAGTAAGTACTGCTAGTAGAGTGATAAGAATACGGAATGCTGCTTTCAACTGGAACACATTTTCAACTGAATACTGAACACATTTTCAAGTACGAATCTTTCTATAAAAATTAAAATAGCTTGAATTATGAACTTTTTAACCATCCAAATTTGCATATGGGTTTAAATTTCCTCTTTTTTTGGGAGGAAGAGAGCAAAGTGGGAACAAGGCAGGCTCAGAGAGTTCGTGAACAATGAAACATATGTAAATTGAATTTATCTCTTCTATCAGATCTGCATTCTGATTCTGTAGTAAATTATGAGTGGTGGGACCTGACAACCTCTTGGTTACAATAAAATCATATACAAGGGCGATATATATAGCCATAGGGATAGGCAGGGTATATATGGACATCTACAAGAACAGAGACAGAACATGAAGTACACTTCCTGGACCTGCATTGCAACTCGTTCTCCTAATTTTCGCTGTTTGCTTGCACAAATCTGGAGCCAAAATTAGCATAGCGGATCATCCTTCACGTTATCATGGACAAAAATGTCGATCTTGTGGCACCATCAGATTTGTGAGTTTATGTCTATCAGCCATGCAAACCAGTGAATCCTAAGTAGGCGAGTTTCGACTATCTAGTCACCGGTGACCCTCCATGGGTGACCCCCATCTGAACTGCTGCATGCTTGGTTGTGTAGAAAGCTGTCTCCAAAGTCGCTAGCCAATCTCATCTGCATTTCTTCCTGTGGAGAAAGAATCCTGATGCACCGTACGCAGTTCACAAAGTCCCTACAAATGCAAAGCCGCCAATCTTCAGTAACCAAAGTGGAAGGAAGAGTTGGATTGGAAACTAAATGATAGGCTTAATGACAATTTGATCTCTGTTACTGTGTTTAGTTTCTCAATCAGATAAGACCACAGTAGAAAATTTTGCAGTTATTCTCATTCCGATGAGACCACAGCTGAAAAATTTGCGGTTACTTCTCAATCAAATGAGACCATGGCAGAAAATTTTGCAGTTAAACAGTGTTTAAACAGTTAAAACACTTAAGCCCACTTCTTTTGACCAGTAAATGCTTAGTTGAGGTTTGAAATATCAGTTTACTCACAGTACCAAATGAGCTTCACAACTAAAGATTAAAACATCAATCAAAATGCCAGAATCGCTTAGAAGCCTTTTCCATTGCAGAAAGCCAAGCTACTTAGTTTTGCATGTATAGGCAAATGGCAGAAAAATGCTTAAATGACTTACTCCCATGGGTCATCGCCAACTAATAGAACATCCTTCTCGTGATCTTCATAAACTAGCTTCCAGCCACCTCTATTTTGGTCACTGAGTTGCCCCTCGATACCAAACATCCGGGCAACATCATGTTTCAGTTCATCATATCCGGAATATCGATTGATGTCGATAGATCTTCCAACAGCCCCACGCTTGTGCACCTGTAGATAAATCCCATGATCAGTACAGTACTTATGCAAAAGTGAACCTATGGCCCCAAATCATTTCAATTTTTCTTCCCGAACACCCCAAATTATTTCATGAATGTTGCTTGTAATGAATTGCATCACTCTTTTAAATAATGTGGAATCAAACAACACGCAATTTTATTTTGCTATAACCTAAGTCTACCTGCACAAACTGATTTGATCAACAAAAAGATACCAAAGTTAGTTTGGGCATCATTTGGTGTCAAAGTATATTTTTGGGCAATTTAGAATAAATAATAGTTTACTTGAACATCATACTAAAGTATTCTCATGGGATAATGTAAAGTACAGTGAGACTTGGTTGACATTTCATATTGTTATGAAATGACAAACTGGAGCTAAGCCAAATAACATACCTTTGTGTAGGTTCGTATCCGTTGATGCGCAGGAGCTGGAGGCCGGGAATTTCTGTTTAAGAATGGGGCATCATTGATTGATGAATCTATAGAATTGAATGCAATATCAGCAACACCAAATGAATGTGAAATCATTGAAGATGATAACTCTTGCTGAGAATCCTTTGATGAAATGTAATTAGAGATGCCATGTCCTGGCATATGATCCATGTACTTCTCAGTTTCAAAGTTATTCGCAAGCAAAGCATCTGCATTAAGGGAATCCAAATGGCCATCAATGTTTACCCCAAATAGAAAGTTATTTCCTGGATCTGTAACCTCAAACTCGCTATCTGGAACTGTTTCTCGTAACAGCTGATGCTGATTGAAGGACGAAGGTGGAAAGTTTTGATGCAATGATCCATCAGCCTGAGAAAGGCAAACTGAAGTAGCTGAAGAGGATGTGTCCAAATAATCCATCTGAGGAGTGTTATTCACATAGTCTTGCCTGGTAACTGGCTTTTGTTCAGCCCCCTTGGGAATCATCACCATCTGCTGTGCACTCTCATAAGGCTTCATGCCTTGTCCAAGTGTAGGGCCCACTACAGCAGATGATTGAGGTGTCTTTGCTGCAGTAAGTATACTTTGGTTCTTGGAGCTACATGGAACTGATTGCAAAAGAACAGGATTATTGTTTGTGGGTGGTGATGTTGACGAAGAGGGAACATCTTCTGTCTTCAATAACTGCACTCCACCTGGGACATGCAAAGAGCGAGTACCCATGGAGGTAGCAATTTCTGGGTTTGCAACAGACACAGCATGCCGAGGGAAATCTTGAATTGGTTGGTGAGGTTGAGTCTTTTGCTGTGTCGGGTACTGAATAGTGTTACTGCTATGCATACCACCCGCTTGGGTAGTTACTTGTGCACACTGCTGCGCAGCTGACTGGGAATTGGAATTTACCATTTGATGCTGCAAGTCCAAGATCATTTTCTGCTGCTCCATGATCAAAGGCTGCTGAGGCTGAAGAGCCTTCAATAGTTGTATTTTCATTTGATGATCAGAAAGCTGTGTGATCACGTTTGTACCATTCAGTACCTGAACAGGTTGTATCTTTATTTGCTGCTGTTCCTGCACTGATTGCTGAACCTGTTGTGGCTGCTGCTGTAAATGTGGTTCCTGTTGCTGTAGAAGCTGGGCTTGTTGAAGATCACCATGTAGAACTGTGTGGTTTTGAACCAAAGGCTGCTGTTGCTGGATTTGAGCCTGGAGAATGACTTGAGGTTGCTGAGCCTGAGCCTGGAGAATGACTTGAGGTTGCTGGAGTTGGTTCTGGACAACAAATTGAGGCTGTGCGGCACTTATCATTGGTTGGCTGCCTTGCACTGGTTGAGTTATAGCATGCTGCTTCTGTTCGGGATTGCAATCTTGTACTACCTTCTGTGATACTATGACACTTCCCGATTGGTTTGGTGTAGCTATCACTTTTGCTAACTGTTCGGTCTGCTGGTTTTGTGGAGGTAGCAGCGAAGTGTTGAACTGGATGTTATTTTGTTGCAGGAACTGGGGCTGGAAGCTGATTTGCCTTGACATATCAGCTGCAGCCAGAGTTTGTACAGGTTTGCCAGCTAATGAGTTTAGCAATTCCGGTTGCACAACTGTGCTAGTGAGTGAGGGGTTCTGTTGCATCCACTGAACTAAACTTAATCCAGGAACTAAGTTGTTCTGAGTATTCAGATCTTTCTTGTAAATCTCCTCACCAAACCACGGCATGGTCCGCTTAAAAAGATTTTCCATGTCAGCGGTTTCATCATCTACAGATATGATTAGGCTATTAGAAGAAACAATCAAATACAGGCAAGGAAACCATTGTTATTTATTTGAAAGGATATGCAGTTAAAAGCTTCGACCCCATGTACCACTAGATTCATTAATAGAGTGGAATGTTGTTAGGCCAAATAATTGAGGTTCTGTATCTACTTCCTCTGGTCGCAAATGTAAGTCCAATTAAGGTTATCCTAAGTCAAACTCTTCTAATTTTGCCTACAATATCTATAGAAATATATTATCTCTTTTACATTAAAAAGTAGTTTTCACAATAAATCTGGTACTGTTAATCCTGTGTTGTCAATCTATGTAAAATTTAGATATTGATGACCAAAGTTACAAAAGTTTGACTAAGGACAAACATAGATGTACTTATATTTGTGATCGGAGAAGTACCTGTTATCCCTGGTTGTCTTGGACGTTTTGCAGTGAACAATGGTGAAGGATATATGAAGAATGGAGCAATGACAGGCTCGATATCCCAGAGGGAAACCCTGGTGCGCCTCTCACTTGGTGCAGCTTCATCCCATGCAACCTGCATCAATACTTATTTCATAAAAAAAAACACAAAAGGGAATGCGACGAGGTTTGTGTATTCAGTTTGACTGATCATATCAGACCTGAATATTGCGCCACTGGGAGTTTTTCCACCTTACAGGATCCAGATCACTTATACCTGTTATTGTTCCCATGTACCTGCAGGCAGTTGACAGAGATTCCTTTTCAGAAAGAATTTAAAGCCGGGTAGAGAAAACTACAAGCAGTTCAAAACATGATACACCAAGAAGTCCAGTGTTGCATACTGGTGAATTCCAGATAACCAATTGTGCACCAGAAAATCCACAATTTTTTTTTCTAAAATGACTTGAATGTTAATGAGGATAGGTCATGCATTCCACATGTTAGCTGAAGCTGGAAATGTATACCTTCTTGTTCCAGATTCTTCTGTTTCGAACATCATCCGAAACCGCATGCCAAGAGATAGTTGGTTGCTATAGACAGCCTTCTGGTACTTGGCAAAAGGAATCACAAATTCTGAAGGACTTGCCCTGCAGGGGGGGAGGGAAGCAGTCCAGCTGAAACTTGCAGTACATCACTTCTTTATATATAAGCTTTGCAGAAGATGCTATTTACCTTGGGTTATAGAATACCGTGAATTGGCTGTTATTGGCTGCTGCATGGGCTGCAGCAGCAAGAATACCAATATGCATACTGTCACTAGACAAAACAGATGATGAGAGGTTAACAGGTTGCCTATTTGCTCGCCTTATCCCCAAGAGGAGTTGCTGCCTTGCATCCCTACAATAAAAAAGGCAGGAAGTTCAGTGGCATTAGTCACAGTCTCTGTAGGTTAATTTGCTATATTGACTTCCAGGAATACCAAGACAGGAATTAGCTGAACATCCACAGAAAGATAAGGTCTTCACCTTCAACACTTTACCTAATAAATAAGACGGAATCCCCAGCAAGAAGTTTCTTTCCGCTGACAAATAGGCTCCAGCCGGTAGTCAGCAAATGCCTTTTAGGCTGGCCTGTAAAGAGGAAGAGAACTGTTCATAAAATTTGGAAAGATGTGTTGATGACATAGCAAGATAGGTTAATTATGAAGAAATATTCTGAAAATTATAAAGCAAAAGAACATAAGTGATAGTTGAATATGAACTAAACTAACTTTCATTAGCTTTATTTAATGCCTAGAAGGGAACTTTGTTATACTGATTTTTATGACTTGCCTCTATATATATGACGGAATGTCCAAATTGAATCATGCAAATCCCTGGCCTGCAGTTCCTGAGCAGGAGGCTGCATTGAGAAGTCCTATACCGTGCAGTGTGAACAAATTAGAACGGACTAAGCAGCCAACAGTTCAATTGTTGCCAATCATAAGATGTAAAGTGTTCTTACAAGATGGGGGAAAATTCGCTCGGCAGCGCGCCGTGGCACAGAGAAACCTCCATGAGTGCTTGTATCACTTGCAGTCAGTGTTTTACAGAAGAATTCTGTCTGTGGTCTGGTTTGTTTCAGTGCAAGCTCTGATGCCAGCAGTGTCTCCTTGTCACACTGTGTCACCTAACAGTCCCAATTCCAAAATCAAGGTGGTGCAGGTACATCCTATAATATGACATAATTATAGATAGGGAAGTATGACCTACATTGCTAACTGGTTGGAGAGTCATTCGAGCATAAACCTCATCTGTGTCAGTATCAGCCTGTCAAAGTATGTTCAGAGATCATTACTTAAAATATTGTCCACGTAACATGGCAGTAGTTTAGTCACAGTTATTTTCCATTCTGCACTAAAAGAACCATTGCTTACATGCATAGTAACACTATTGAGGATGCATATAAGCTTAGAAGGAAGATTTGGATAGCTCGGAATTTTGGCATCTGCATCCTTTCCCATAGATGCTGCTACCTGAAAATGGGTATCAAGGAATGAGAGTTGCTCACCATGGAACTCCAGACAACTTTCACAATTATTAGCAAATAAACAAGCAATTTTTTCTGGCTTCTCTTTTATTTTACTTTAATATATAAAACTGGTACACAGTACACGGACATTTCATATGAAATTCCATCTTAGCTGTGCAAACAGTCAAAGACAGATGTAGATAACTAAGATCAGCCCCTTATTATTTTTTTCACTAGAACATGATCAAATAGACAGGAAAAGGCAGGTTTTACAGATAAGAAAAAGTCCACTACTTGTGTAACCTTTCAATGATGTTTATTTGGCTTTGATGTAGACAAAGACAGCTCCATATCACAGACAACAGAACTATCCTGTGAGTTGAAGTATCAGCCTTCGCAAAACAAATGATTAAGCAACAAGTAGACAACCCGAACTGATGAAAATAAAATAAATTCGGTTCATTCCTATTAGAAATCTGAAACATATTAAGGCCACACACTTTGTTCAAGCTGCAAGGAGAGAAAAAAGGACCAATCGTAGAACATTCATATAAAGGGGCACAAAAAAGCATTATGCTTTTGTGCTCTGATACGACGCCCCAGAAAAGCAGGAATTATTAGATGAAATGCAGCAGTACAATAGCAATCGTTGGGAGAAAATCCGAGTCAAAGTTTCTTTCTCGCGCTGATGCACAAAAGGCCACCGGAGGAGAAAAGAAACGTTTTTCCTTCTCAGGAGACAAATGGAAACCAAGCATTTGGCGGCGAAGCTCAAGAACCAATTGCCGCTGGACGGCGGACCAACCATGAAGCGACACACCCACATCTCCCCGGACAACACGAGTCGGCGACAGGAAAGAGACAAGCGGAAGAACACCACAAAAAATCGCAAGAACAAAACGAACAAAATTGAAAGAGAGCAATTTCGCTCATCGGGAGTGGGGGGAAATCGTTCGCTTTGATCAAGAATCGCTGCAAGGGGAGGGAGGAACCGAGGAAGCAACCTGCTCGCTGTGGCCCTGGGGGAAGTAGACGACGAGGCTCCCCGCCGGCGGCAGCGCGACGAGCGGCCCCGCGCACGCGTACCACAGCTCCTGGTTGACCTTCGTGCCCCCGCCGCCCCCCTCGCCCCCGGCCCCGCCGGAGCTCGTCCCCGGCGCCGCCATCCCCGCCTCCCCCCGCCCACCGGCCAGCCACACCGGCCTCGAACTACCTCCTCCTCCCCCGCCGCCACCGCCGCTGCCCCGGAGGCATCGCCGGATGCGCGCCGGCGGCGAGGATGATGGGCGGGTTTGATGAGGAGCAGCTCCCAAGAAGAGAAAGCAAAGACCCGGCAGTCGCAAAGAGAGGAGGAATAAAATAGCACACTAGCGACGCAGTGTCGCTTTGCTCATGCTGCGGCTGAGGCGCTGAGCTGCAGCTGCAGCTGCCTACTGGCTGCCGTACTGTTAATCCACTTGTTAATTGCCGATCGCTTGCTGCCCTGGGCTGATTAGCTCATTGATTAATCAGCGCATCTGGACGCAGCACGCGTGGACGAGAATTTTGTATGCATGACTGATGACTCGCACGCACAAGCGTGCGCCTCTGCGCGTGTGGACTTTTGCTCAGCGCCCCCCTCTTTTTCTGACAGAAGAAAACCTGAAGCGACAAGAATTTCTCGGCAAACAGCTTTTTATTTTCAAGTAAATCAGTAAACAATTTGATTTTAAGAACAATTTCAGACTTCAGTAGTAGGAAACATTATATTTACACGAGATGTTTTTATGATGGTACCCTGATCCTAGTTTTACGTGGAATGTTTGCGTCTTGCAGTTCGATGTTTAATCATTGGACCATCAAGAAGATGGCTGGTAGCATTCATTGTACTTTGCAGCATTTGTGACACCTCGAACCAATGTCGGCTCTATCACCTTCTTGCCTTAGGGTGTTTGGATCCCCGGGCTAAATTTTAGCCCCTGTCACATCGAATGTTTGGACACTAATTAGGAGTATTAAACATAGGCTAATTACAAAACCAATTTCACAACCCCTAGGCTAAATCGCGAGACGAATCTATTAAACCTAATTAGTCCATGATTTGACAATATGATGCTACAGTAAACATTCGTTAATGATGGATTAATTATGCTTAATAGATTCGTCACGCGATTTAGCCTAGGGGTTCTGCAATTAGTTTTGTAATTAGCTCATGTTTAGTCCTCCTAATTAGTATCCGAATATCCGATGTGACACGGACTAAATTTTAGCTCCAGGATCCAAACACCCCCTTACTTTTTTATGTTTCTTTCCCTCCTTTTTCTTCTGATTTCCACTCTTTTCAAGTTTCATGGCTTTGGAAAAAGTTGGTAAGGGGCAATTTTCAGCAAAACTTTCTTGCTGTACTCATGGTTTTCGTGACAGTGCATGTACTATTTCCTACAAGTACAAACATGAGTTCGGTTCCATTTATTTTTTTTAAAAAAAAAAGTTCCGTTCCATGAAGCACGACGCTTTGGACGTGTCGTTGGAGTAATAAGACTGGTACTTAAGGAGACCGTGAATTATAATACTTGCATGTGCTGTTATTTGCTGGGTTGGAGTTGGCGATGGAACACGTCAACTGCGCAGGATCAGAGAGCTTAACCACTGTTAGGCGAGACCAAACCAGATTAAGGCTCCAAAAGCAAGCCCTTAACCACTACCGTATGAATTCATAGTGCTGTCTCTATAGCAGAATAACTTGTGCAATAGAGACCTTTCCCAAAAAAAAAAAACTTGTGCAATAGAGACAGCAGGAAACATAGCACAATGTCGATGATGAGTGACATGTACCAAGCTCTGGGTCGCGTCAAAAGATAAACACCAAGCTTTTATTAACTTCTTTCGTTTAGAAAAAAAAAGGTGCCTTCTTGACTACGCAAGCTTGACTTGTCAGCTCACAGAATTGACGGTTATAATTTTTCATGGAGGTGACCACTGACCAGAGCATATTATGTTTGTATATTTTATACAATATCATATGATATTTTGAGCCCATTGATACCCTATAGTCACCTAAAAACCTAATTATCCTAGCTGCTACCAGCTAGTGGGAATACCACCCTCTCTTTGACAATATATATTCACAAATAAATGTCAGCATTGGCAGTGACAAACCATCAAGACAGTATTTTTGAGTTTTTTTACCACTAAATGCTAGTACAAAATATATACAGAATAAGAAGGTGTAATTTTGGAATTGCTTTTGATGGTCAAAAGTTTAAACGTGTTGACTGCATGTAACCAAAACAACAATTGTTTGTGGCTGAAGGTACCATGTGGGGAAGTGAAGGCAAAGAAAAAGTTTGGAAATTTGGTGTTTTCCAAAATTGTGCTAGTCATTGTTTAGTTGCCCGATTTTGGACAACCAAAATCACTGTGCCAGCACTGTAGTATACTGTAGCGTTTCATTTGTATTTATAAATTATTGTCCAAATATTGACTAATTAGGCTCAAAAGATTCATCTCGTAAAGTACAACCAAACTGTGCAATTAGTTTTTGATTTCGTCTACATTCAGTACTCCATACATCTACCGTAAGTTTGATGTAATGTGGAATC
Organism: Setaria italica; assembly: GCF_000263155.2. Classification (NCBI taxonomy): domain Eukaryota; kingdom Viridiplantae; phylum Streptophyta; class Magnoliopsida; order Poales; family Poaceae; genus Setaria; species Setaria italica. The sequence goes on along the minus strand of NC_028455.1, from coordinate 32,957,509 downwards.
TTCTTTTTACATAGTACTAAAGTTAGGATTTTGAGGTAACTAAACAAGACCATAGGTACGTACAGCTCTCGATCTGAATAACCGAAACGATACAGAAGAATTACTTCCCTACACACTACACTATTGCTTCGCTGGTGTGTGAACGCGTGGAAATCGCAAGGCAGAATCGTTGCTAATGCCTGATGGTCAAAGATGCGTACACGAGGCAGTGTCGCATAAATCCAAAAGACCAATATTTTTTGGACATGGGAAGCAGATTTCTTTGTCCCCGCATGAGCACAATAGACATACGGACAAACGGAGACCAGAAATGCTGGCAGCAGCTGCATGTGTGCAAAGTGCAGTGGAGTCATCCCAGTTCGCTTCTTTTTTGCTTCCTTGCGATGCAACTGATCTCTACGCGGATTGTGCCTGAAATGAACATTCACAGATGCAGGCGCACGCACATGTACAGGTTCAATTCAGTCGGCAGCATTGTCGCACGTGTCGGCAACCAACCATGGATTGATCTCACATACGTTCTCTCAATCTCGCTGCAACAAGCATGGTTGAGGGCCATGCATGTTCTTGAACGTGTGGATTAGCTTCCCAGCTCAATTATTCATCTCTGCACATCCTTAGCAGCTGACAGAGACGCCTCCTGGTGCTCACTCATCACCAAGGCGGCAATGATTTTGGCTATGATCTGTTTCCAGTTTCCAAGGCTTCACTCTGCATTGCTTTATTTCTGCGCAATCAGTGGCATCATGGGCCCAAGCTATTCCTTGATTGGTGAGCATGCTACTCCGGCCGGCCATGATCGATCCATTTCAGTTCATAAATCATTAGCGTCGGCGTGTCAAATCGATCTTCAGTTCAGGCTCTGAAGCATCATTGTGGAACGTGTATCGATAGAGAAGTGCTAAATGCATGACAGTTTGATGATACATTCTCTATCCAAGGATAAAGCTCCTGTAGATCTTCTTCTGGTTTTGTTTGGCACATATGGATGGACGATGCATCATGTGTACGCGCTCAACATTCGTGTATAGAAGATAGATAGCATGATGGGCTCCATGTCTGAAAGTGATCGATTAGATATCGAAACCTTGTTTTGAATTAGCAAGAGTTATTTTAATTAGTTGTAGCAAAAAAAAAAACTGAGACCTTTTTAAATGCTCCGTAATGTACTGTCCTTTTCTTGAAAGGAATTTGTGAGCTCTGGGGTCATCAGTTGAGATTCTGTTGCTAAAGCTAATAATCTTTATTAATTATATGTCTCGATGCACGATGCACTGCTACAGTTAATCATTTCATAATCCTGTCGATATTGTAACCCTGTAGGATTCTTTTGCTAGCTAGTAGCCTAGTACTCTGTACTATTGTTGATTCCGTCGATCTTCAGCATCAGAGAATCATGCTCGTGCATATCATGCATATATGCGTGTATGTATGTGGTCTTGATTCTTGGCCATTATATATGCAAATGCATACACAAACTGCGCACACTCATGAACGTCGAATAGGACTATCGTCGTGGCTAAACGATCGAGGAATGCACAATTAATGGACATTTTTTCGAAGAACAATTAATGGACATTTGCATCGATCGATCTCATGATGTGGAGACTGGGAGTTATTTCACTGTCTGAAATTAATCCATCTATTGGTGGTCATATTCTCTGTGGGTGGAATGAACAACTTTAATTTTAGAAGTAGTGCACGCACGTACACCAACAAAACAAAGAACATCATTTTTATTCTTCTATACGCGTACCGAATTACTGCTAGTTTCTACTACATACTTTCTTCTTCTTCTTCTTCTTCTTCTTAAAAAGCTTACTACTTTAGATATATAGTTTCCCTAGCAGGGAAAAAGATTTTTTTTTGTTCAAATTGCAAGAGTTCCTATAGCATCCGTTTCTCATGCCGCTATGCTCTCGTGCGGTCGTGCCACCGGTTAACGGTTTAGGTGAAAAAGGCCCAAATTGCCCCTACTAAATCAACTTTACAGAGGCTTTTTTGTAGAGGTCGGGCCGGTTAAGGATTTTTATTCTTCTTCCTCACGAAGCAGTGAGCAATCCGGCCCACGATGCGTGAATTTGTTTTGTCCGAGAAATTCCGAGGAATATGATTCCCGGATTTGAAGCCGCCAGGATCATCACTACCCTGTCGCTTTTGTTTGCAGGTCCACCGCACCGGCGATCGAGAGCCGCCGCCGACATGGCCGGCCGCTTCTTGCTCCAGAAGCTCGCCGCCTCCGCGGGGATGTCCGGATCCACAAACCGCATCGGCGCTCACGCGTCCTCGTCAGCTGCGGCCGCCGCCGGCGCTCCGGTCGTCCCCCATGCTTCGGTACGTACAAGTTGCTGAGCTCCGGTTGCCCTAGGAAGGAACTTGAGAAAGAGGCTTCTCGTGTTCGATCTGATCTCGGCTCATGCATGATCGTGCCTAACGCAGGGTGCTGCAAGGCACTTCAACACGTTCTCACGCTCCCGCGCAGCTGCTGTCATCGACCACAGCGAGGCAGCGTCGTCTTTGGATTCTGTTGGAGGAGTGAAGCTGCCAACCTGTTCGCCTGGCGTGTCCAGCAAGCTCAGACGTTTTCTGGGAGCCACAATAGCCAGCAAGGTAAGAACTACAGCCAATTGACTTCTCTCATCGTAAACCGCTGGATCATTCATTCATTACAATTTTTTTTCCGGCCTGCAGCCTTGCTGACATCAGTAACACTTCGATGAGAACAATCTGGCTGGCTATTTTCGGTGCTGTTCTTATTGCCAACTGGCCTTCAGATCAAGGCAAAAGTAGCAACAAGGTACTAATCCATCGCTGCCCAGGTTGCACCTGCCAAAGTGCCCCCTTCGAAATCCTAGGTGCAGTGAAATTAGGAGCTGCAAGTAGATTGAGGCTGCCTTAATTGGTTTGTCTTAATTTGTTTGTTTTATTCAGTAGAATGCTTCTGATTTGTGGCGAAACTACCTGCTTGTTCTTGATTTTCTGAAGAACTCCATCGAAGTTCGTATATCTACGAGCTTTGTGTGTATCCTTCCAAGTCATTGCGAAATTCAGCTTGGTCCTTTGCATAGATATGATCTTGATGCGTACGAAATAGTAATTGCGGAGCTCATACCAGAACATAAGTGTAATTGGCTTATGCTACAATTAAACATGTCTGTAGTTAAGTCAAACAAATCATTGTCCCTGAACTTAGGCATATGAAGCCTAAGGCCTGACTCAAGTAATAGAAGATAATGAACATTCAGAGGTCATGCAGATAGACGAAACTACCTGCAATGGAATTGGTCAGGGAAAATCATTTCCTTCATCTTGTTGAGTGGGTACCCAATGTCTGTTAGCCCTACCGTTGTTGGCAAGCCAGCTTCACAATGAACATTCAGAGATACAGTCGGCAGGCAGCGACGATGCCGTACGCTAGCATCGGTTGCAAGATGCAACCAACCAACGACGAATCAGTTAGTTCCCAGTACAATGGCGCGGCCATGCTCTACTGTTTGCGGCGAGTGACGCTGCACCAAGCTCTAGCTGCTAGATGCCGGGCATGCATGTTCTTCAGTTCTTGGACGCGGCGTCCCTAGCTTCCTTCCTGCTGAATTATTTGCATGCCTAGCTGACAGTGACAGCGACACTCAACGAACGAATGGTTTCGGTTTGCCGTTTTCGAATTTGGAGGCTTGTGTATGTCTTCATGTCTTTTTCGTGACGTAGATGTAGTTTGCAGAAGTACTCTATGTGCCAATATAATCTGCATTATTGCTTTCTTTCTACACGTTCATCAGTGACAATGCAAGATCGATGGACCCAAGCTATTCCATGATTGGTGATGAGCAACCGATCGAGCATGGTCCTGCTAGTCTGCTACTATGCTCCTGCAAGCTAGGCGTACTCTTATTTCTGCGTGCATTATTTCAGTTCAGGAGGGCGTGTCAGATACTCTAAATTCTAGCAAAAAGGAATAAATTTTCCTCTTAACAGCGTGCCCTAATTTCCCTTCTCCAAAACGTCGTCAAATTCATTATATTTAGTGCCGGCATGGTGGCATGGCTGCAACTGATGGATGATCGCAGGAGCTTCTTCCCCGTCCAAAAAAAGCTCAACCTCTGAACCCAAGTCAAAAAAGAAAAAACTGCAGTCAGTGATGCACGGGTCCAGGCAGGCCCGGCCATGCAACCGCTGTGCCTGTGTGTGCATCGGCGTCTGGTTGGATGAGGTGCACGCTGCATTACCCGAGTGACTGAGTGAGCACGCGTGCAGCTCTGGTCTGGTGCCTTATGCTACGCGACGGGACATCACTTGCTCCGTTTCCAGTCAGGGGCTCATGATAACTCGATCAGGTTCTTAGCTCCACTGAATAATAATCCTGACTGAATTAGCTGATGCACTGCGACAAAAAGAAAAATCTTGCTGTGGATCGAGAAGGATCGGAGATGACCTTTGCTTCGTTCTTCCAATCAATTAAGCGGCAGAATTCTTGCGCAAAAAGAAAGAATTAAGCGACAGCAGTTTGCAGGGTCTTGGAGAACACAAGTCAATGATGAATCGCGAGACGAGAAGGAACGGGCTAAAACGTGTCCTTCCAGCTTGGCCCGGCACCGGTCTTGAATTGGGCTCAACAATACATGGCTCAAGCCTCAAGGTCCACAACAACAATGAGCTCACCTTCTTCTTCTTGGCCTCCACCTTTTCCAACAAAGCCGGGAATCGAGTCTATAGTGCATTGCCGAGAATAAGACTTTGCATATAAGATGCCACTTTTGTCTAACCATGCGCTGTGCAAGTGCAATGCAAAGTATGTGAAACTAGTTAAGATGAAACGTCAAAAAGGAGCCCTTGGAGGCACGGGAAGGGCGGGTGCGCCGGCGTCGGCCTCGACGAACAGCGCGAGAGACTCCTGTATCCATGGATGAGAGAAAGGGACAAAATTGAAAGATCCACGAAAAAGTATGTGGTCGAAACATAATTTACACGTTCGCCCTACCATTCTGCACATAGCTAAAACGGACAGGTGTAAATGTGTGTTGTGTCCGAAACACATTCGAACAAGTTCAAGTCCAAACATCTTCGTACATAAGATATTATGAGTGTCTACTCATTTTGTAATCAAGCTATTCTTCACCTTGTAGCAAGTAAGTAATGTTTTTTTTAAAAAAAAAACTTTCAACACAAGTCTCTAAGAAATATGAAGGCGAACCTAAAAAAATTCATGATCAATAATCCTACAGAGAACGACCGGTGCGATGATGCATCACATCAAAACCAGAAAATTCCATGATCAGTTCTACGGAGAACTCTGTGTCTCCACCATCTAAGAAGAGACAGAAGAAGCTATCTCACCCTTTGCACATCTGAGCTCACCTATTAGTATGGGTTATGCATCATGATTATGCAGGAGCTCACATCTTGGAAGAGAAAAAGGAAATTATATGATAAAGATGGTGACCAGAGTGATCACATATTGTATCAATTCGTGAAAGTTTCGGATCTTCTGTCATGCCTAAACATTAGGATACGAGATAAAGATCTTCATAGCAGCATGCCAGTACGCGTACACGAGACAAAAATCTCACATGTAGTGGTAACGACTAAACAAGGACCGTGAGCCTAAACGTAATAGGCTAACTAATCGGGAGAAATATAACCGAAATAAAAGCACGACACAAAACATTTACATTCATGACTGAATAAATTTCAGTAGTTGCAACATTCTACAAATATGCTACATAATGTATGCATCTCTTTTTGCAGGTCAAGTTTCGGCGACAACTCTCCAGGATGTTTAGCGTACCAACAATGACTCCGCTAGTTCCCAGGCTCGGAGGCTAAGCGCCAAGTACTACTCGGAATATCTCCAGTGGCTCAGCCAGCTTCCAAGCTTGGAGCTAAGCGTCAAATAACTACTCAATGTGGCTCCTACGGCTCACCTAGCGCATAAGCTCGGGGGTTGGATGCCGAACGACTACTCGAAAGACAACCGGCGTGAAGACACCCTCGAATTGATTAATTAATCGTTCCAAGGCTCGAGGTTGATTAGCTACACCCAACAATTATTTTTTTCAAGACGAAGAAAGAAGATTTAAGATTTTATTAACCCTCAGTCTGATTCTTCGATTCAATCTATGGCTCAGAGGCTACTCCATATGTCTCGTGGTGGCACCGGGAAGCTGTGGGCTGACCTCCAACCGGGAAAACAGGTAAGGACGAGCCTTCAGGCGGCGGCGCAATGGGAGCTGAAGTGGACATACAGGGTCGCGTCGTCACTCGTCGGGGTCTTGGGTGAGGCAACGAGCGACCGAATGAGCTCATGAGCCCGAGTTCTCAACCAAACCTGCAATCCATTGTGGAAGAAAACCAAACCAAACCAGATTACTAGACAGCTCAAACCAATTGCCACCGGACCAGATGAGCCCAAGTAGCAAAACCAGACCGTTGATACCGGGCTCAGCCCAAACCATTAGCAGCCTTACTGACATGGCATAGATGAATCGGGAATCCGGACATGTCGGAAGACAAGTCCACGACAGATCGAACGGCGTACACGGTATGTGCGGCGTCTCAGCGAGCGCACGCTCTGCGGGCTCCCAGGACGACTCGCGACACGGCCCCGGGCCGAGCTCCCTGGCATGCGGACGCACGCGCTGGGCGAGACCGACGGGCGGGGGGCCACCTGCGCGACACGCCGGCGAACTCCGTTGGCTTATCCCCCGCCGTGTGTGCAGGCCGTGGCGCGACCGCCCCCTCGCGCACGGCGCCTTGGCCTAGTAGTAGCACATCTTGGGGGTTCCCGGCTCGTCGTCGTTGGACGAGTGGACGACCACCGCGCGCGCCTCCACACGCCGCGGGATGCGCGGCTCCGCTCATGCGGCTTTTCCTGCCACTGATCCCGTCCACCTGGGCCATCGAGTAGCTCCACTAGCACGCGCTGCATGAACCTGGCTCGCCGGCGCCGGCGCCCGCGCGATCAAACCGCGCGCGCTGCCGCGACGGCGTCCACCGGCGACGCCGCCAAGAAGACAGGCGATGGCGCACCTCCTCCCTGCGAATAATCTGGATACCTGCAAGGCCCCCTCAGCTTTCTCGCGCGACGCAACCGCCTGCCGGTGCCGCCGCGCCCATTGGCTGAGCACCGGCGAGCCCCTGCACCGCACGCAAGAGGCAAGGACCGCCACACCAAAGGCAGAGCCAGCCAGGGAGATCGACGGACCCGGGCGCACTCATCAGGCAAAGAACACACCATCGACGACGCCAGGCATGGATGCCAACAGTTAACCCAGTCCAAGTCTTAATACCTTCCCACTTCGACGACACGCACGTTCTTGCATTGTCGTCCCAAAAATTCTCAGAGTTTCATCTGACCACCAACAGCTACGTTATAACACATGCACACTCCTACATCACACGTCGCCAGAGCGGCGTCGATCGAAAGCAACACACGGCCTTCCAATCCGGTCCTGGTTACCAAGACAACGAACCAATAAAGCAGCTAGCATGAGCACGGCACAGCTACCTACCTAGCTACGGTTTACGGGAACCAAGTCTTTCTAGTCCTAGTAGAAGCACACCATCTATACTTTTGCATCACTTGAAGACCACCCAAAAGTTGGGACTGGGCATGCCGGATGCTTGGTTATTGGGTTAGACAGCAGGTGCCGGCGGGCTCTCGGGTTTTGTCAGCTCCAGCGGTTCGGATTGTACCGCTTCAGGCTGATCTTCGTTGTAGATCACCAGCTGCTTGTTGTTCCCCAATGGAGCTGCCCAGGAGATGGGTTGCACTGAACCAAGAAACAAAACAAGGGATCAGATAAGAATACTGAGCATGCGCTCGGTTGATGCCAAAATACTAATCCACGACACAAACCAGATGGTTGGGGTGAGGACATGAATACATGTCCACATGGCTGGAGCAAGCGATGACGCAAATGTCCCAGGCTGTAAATGAAAAACCAATTGCATATACCATATGGATGCAGTTGGAACACATGTGTCCCAGGCACAACTGTAAGTAAACAACCAACTATGGCGTATGCCATATAGACGTAGTTGGAAGAAAAATGTCCAGAAGCTATGGCACATCAACCAATCGCGAGTAACAAGCCACTGGTCAAAGAGTTTACTTCTACATTTGGCAAATATTGAGGTCATGAATTCAACGGATAGTTTCAATACACACATTCCAACCAAAAAAGGCAAACTAGAAAACATGAAATGTAGTATGTTCAATTTATGTAATATACACTAGCACATTACCTTCTTTCGGTTGGAGAAGTTTATTTGATCCTGTACATGTGACACCACTTTGGCTTGTCTGGGAACGCTTTCTAACATAGTCCTTCTGTAGTGGTGCAGGTGACTTGAATGAAAAATGAGATAAATCCACACCTTGCGCTACGTATTCTGGATGCTCTGCAAGGTACCTATCCAAGCATGGAATTCGAAGAATTAGAGAACTATATCTACCATTGAGTTAGTTAAAAAACAACATCGCTTATTGGGAATAATTGAAGGTTGACCACAAATAATTGTAGCCATCAATTGCAGGTAGTCAACATTTTACATGCATCTAAAACTGGACATGGGTACTAATACACTTAAGTGAAGAGGTTAAAACGAGAGTTGATCAAAAGGACTTGACGTACTTCTCAACTTCATTCGTTGATCTCAGCTGAATTCCAGTAGGGGACCTATAGTACCTGAAATCATGAATGAAACGTCAATAAGCACACTATATGTATACAAAATGTCATATATATGGTTACAGATCATCCGAACACAAATAATGCAGCACCGTATGTAGGTTTACCTCTTTCCAGTACTTCCATCCCCAACAAAATCTTCGACTTAAGTGATGGGGGAAGACAAATGTGTGCAAAATGACAATGCTAGAACATCATAAAGCATGATAATAGGATTTGACTGGAGTAAACAACATTGGCTCCAGGTATAAATATATTGAAGGAGAACTGTTTTGTACAACATTAAACCAACAATACAAATTATTCCCATCAGTCATTCCTTTAAGCAAATATAGCAGTTTGTTTTATTTATTTCATTTGTTTGTTGTCATGAACTAGGAACTTATCATAGGTTAGACGTCAGCCAGGGAAAATACAGCAGACAGCACAAGTATGCATACAAGTTCACAAGATCCTGGGACGTAACTCGTAACAACTACAACGCCATTTGTTCAGAAATAAGTGGTCAAACTAGGAAGCATTCAACTAGGTTTGGATAGAAAAATGTTACTCACACATCAGCAAATTTGGTGCTTCCTTCACCTCTTATCTTAATCAACCTTTCCCATCCTTGAGGGGCCTGTGCAATGTCAGGTTTATCAATTGCCCAAAGCTTGCTGCCATCCTGTGATACATCTGATGGATCATTGCATGTCACATCAGGCTTCCACTCACGGGCTTTTTCACAGACAAAAGGATCTTCTCTAATTCGCTCTCGAATTTCTTCATACTTCTCTTTTGTTGAAACAAGTCTCCATTTCTGGCACTTAGCACATTGGACAGCAAAGGCTCCAATCTTCTTCCCCGATGCACGCTTTGGTGTCTTTGATGGCTTTGATGGTTCAAGTGTGAAATGGCTTTCACTCTGTTCATCTTGTCCCATAACACTTTTGTCATTCCCATAAATGACTACTTGCTGTGATGCACCATCATACTGGTCACCATCTGTATCAGATAATGTCTTTTGTCTCTTCCCAGATGGTAGAGACACAGAGTTCACAGTAGAACCGATCATGGAATTTTCCAGGTTTGACTCCATATTCCGTAGAGACCTGTTGGAAGTGATAGTAAAAAAATAATAATGTTAGAAATTAAATCCTAGCTTGGAAAAAGAATGAGTACTGTATACATAATATCTTGAGTACAAAGGTATATAGCTTGTAAAACTATTCCATTAGCCGAGATCTAACGAATGGTAACCATTTCACAATATAATGTCTCAGCCTCTTAGGTCGCTGGAAATGTCAGTATGATTCTATAGCCTAACTTGGAAATACAGCAATCTAAAGCATTTGGTTTTGGAATTTGGAGAAAAAATCCAGGGAAAACAAAATTTACAGAAGGAATACTTCCAAACCAGGTTTTCTGAGACAAGCCTACAAGTTTAAAAGATCCCTTAGGAACATAGATTTGATGTAAGTGAAAAGTGACCAAATATATCCTGTAGTAGATACCCAGTGGTGCAGCTGAAAAATATAGGAGGGAAACAATGCAAAGTAATTGACATACAAAGAGGATTACCTATAAAAGCCTCGTTCATTGTAAATCTTAGATTTAATAACGTATCTAGATTCTAGAATACTGGAAACCATGTTTCCAAATATCAAAACTATATTCAGTCAGCAACAGAACCATTCCAAGTTGGCCACAGAGTTCTAGAGAACATTTTATAGGAGGCTACTGCTAATAAGTTCTCTATGATGTGTTAAAGAAAGCATATGCATAAACACATGGATTTGCAGGACATGGATTAACCAGTATTTTCACAGCCTTTTCATTTTGGCTGTATAAGGTTAGCTACTGTACTATATATCTCTAGAACATTTACAACTAACAGGAGGTGTGCCTCCTTAGTAATGACAGGGCCCAACCAATCAGTTTTACCAAGGTCCTTTTCCAAACAAGGTATTTCTTGAATCAAAATGGAAATTTTAACATCGGGCTCACTGTAGTGTGGCATAAATTCCAAGCATTTAGAAACTGAACTAACTGGCACTTATATAATTAAAAAGACTTCTAGGCTCACCTCCAGGATATCATTAATAACAAAAAATACTTATGAAGATAGTTCCTCGTTAGTATGCTTAGGAAGTTACCAATCTGATCCAGATCCAGTTACAATAAGGTATGGCATAACTCCTAACATTTTAACTGTTAGACTAAGTAGAGCTGATGCAGAATATACCAATAACCATAGGCTAGAATGCTAGATACAATTAATCATTAGCAATAGAAACACAGCATTAAGTTGAAAAGCTAGTCAGCATTCCAATAACATTAAGTTAACGAGAATGTTAAGAAGCTAACATTTCTTGTTTCTTTCGAGCCTACGAGCCACTTTCTTTATACTTGAGCTTGTCTGAATTTGTTTCAGAATTCAGACGCAAAACACATTTACACCTGTCCATTAGCTATGTGCAAAATGGCAGGGCGAAACAGAATTTTAAATGTTATGACCACAAAATTTTTATGGATCCTTTGCTGTAAAAGGAGACACAGCTGTGGTTCCCTTAGTCGAAAAAAACTCAGCATTCAAACAGCAATAACACATGCCCCTGTATTCAAATGGAAGATTGCTAATCATACCAGCATCACAAATCATGATTTTCTCCTACAACTTCTTCCAGGCTTGCCAAACATGAACCGTATGTTCCCTCTTAATTATCCTAAACCAAAATCTAGAATGACACCAAAATCTATCAGGATTTAGGCATGTAAACAATGCAAGCACAATTTTGTTGGCCTTATTGTTAATCAAGAGAAGCAACTCTCTGATTCCTTCATCTGGGAAGTGGAAAAACCACATGTGCTTAATCACGCATCCATCAGCACAAACTCTATCCAAGATTCGATATAATGCGAGGCTAACACGAAAATCCACCAGCAGAAAATCTAGAAGGACCGAAACGTTTCTTCTTTTCTTTTCTTTTCTTTTTTTTGTGAAGTACCTCAAACAAAACCACAACGATCAACAACAGAGACGAGGAGGAGGAGCGAAGCGCATACTTGTAGCGCTCCCAGTAGCGGCTGCGGGGCGGCCAGATGGGCTGGTCGTCCTCCTCGGGAGCCTCCGGCGGCGGCGGCGGAGGATACGGGGCGAAATGCGGGGGAGACGGCGGTCCGCCGCGGCGCGCGTCGCAGGCGGCGTCGAGCCGCCGGAAGAGCTCGGCCCGGCGGGGGTCGCGTCGAGCCGTGGTGCCCGGCGAGGGCAGAGCGCGCGCGCGGGCGCGCCTCGCCGCACTCCGGCCTGCTCGCGGGCGCCGCCTCGGAGACCTCGGCGCCCGCGCCTACGCGCGCACCGGGCGGTAAGAGGAGGGTGCCGACCGGCTTCACTCACACTGTACGAGACGAGTGGTGGTGACCGAAAATTTTGAAGAAATCGAAGGAGTCATTTTGTGGAGGGGAGATGGTGATGGTTTCAGACCTACAACTCGGAAGGTTCTGGACACTCATACTAGATTTATGGATGGTAATCAATCAATAAAACAATTCTGATAGTAAATGTTGATGATGGCGTCAGAGAAAAGGCGCAACGTTGGATAGCCAAATTTAAATGTAGATGTGATCTATAAATTCGAATAGCAAGTACCTGGTTAGAGCAACTCACTCTCCGTTTAATTCGCTAGTTAAGTTGCCAAAAAAAATTATTAAGTTGCTCATTCCAACACACGATAAGTTCGGAACAGCTTTGACAGCCCAGTCGCTCGGCTGCCAGCTGAATGTAGCTGCTACTGCCATCCGGCTTGCTACGTAGCTGGCTGCTACTCTTGCAACAGCTGCCGGCTGCGTGCAGCAGCCAGCCGTTGCCGCTGTTCCGAGTGTAGCAAGACTATCTATTTCCCACTCTCTAGATCCTAATAGCTGAGTTTCTCTTTAAAAATCTACACTCTCCATTTCACACTACAACTGACTCTCCATTTTGCAGTCTCCATTTTGGAAGCGGGATCCACATCTGGCAAGTCAAACTTACTTGTCAAATTTAAAGAGTGCGGGAGAGTATTTGGTAAGTTGGATGGGATGTTATTTCGGATAGCAACTTTGGATCGTAATTTTCTAATAAATTTGGCAAATTTTAGCTTGGAGAGTGGGATGATAATTTTGTTAGAGATACTCTTATACATGAGAAATATTGTATCCGCAGATCGTGAGTTTATGATAAAAAAAATATTGTGCCTCCATGTCTAGCATGCTCCAGGCGATCGAAAATTTTCGGGCTGGTTTTCACCTGCAGCCCTATAGCAGGCGTGAATGGCCAAATAGACTTGAGCATTTTAAGCTCAGTCCGGCCCGCAGCTTGACCCGAGCGTGATGAGTTTTGACCTGCCCACTAGCTACCGGTCCTGGTCAGCGAAAATTAAAGTTTGAAAAAAAAAATGTTATGGTACGAGCCCACCCAAACAACTAATTTTATTTATTTTTCAATTAAAAAGTATAGGAAACATAAGCCAAGTTCAGTCAAAAACTCGACCTGACAATAGCTATAGGATTTCGTGCACACAAATTTTCAACTCGAAATGAATCGGCTTTTTTCGACCTAGCCCCCGATTCGACCCACAAAATGCTCATGTCTAGGACCAAAACACGATGGACTTGGGCCGGACTAGGCCTAAAACTCTCAGGTTTAATACATGCCAACGTGTTGACTCCGACGAGCTCAAGCCCGCATATCAAATCCCTCCATCGTAAAAATGCACAAATTGTTTCTTTAAAAATGCCTACATTGTTGAGTAGGCTAGTCAGCCCGTTTTATCTAACTACGGCTGATTTTGACAGCCCTAGTCCAGACTAATGGGCTCGCCGTGTGTTTTACACTCTCTATTTACTTGGGCCTTCCCGTATTTGGGGCTATCACATCTCCACTGCTGTTGGCCATACCGGAAGGATTAGTAGGCGCGAAAGGACATCGCCTCGAAAGGGACCTCGTTTCTGTCTTCTCGCGTGTTTCTCATGTCTCTAATCTCTATAGCCAAAGATTTTTTTTTTTGCAAGGCTATTGTCCAGACAATAAACAACCGTACTAATCCCTCTCATGAAAAAAAGGCCTCCAATAATCCATGTGAAAGAAAACAGGATAATACGGTTTTTTGCAAACGTGCAAAACACATTCAGAAACTCCCAAATTAAAATGGCAAAATCCAGGAAAATACGAGGCATGCATTAGACTCGTCTCTCAGAGAACGTGCATCACATCAGGAGCATGTGAGAAGCAAGGCGAAGAAACGAAAAAAATAGATAGACGCGTATAGAACTTTTGAAAGCAAAATATAGTTTTTTTCTTTGCGAGGTGCAAAATACAAGATATGCAAGATTTAGATAAAAAAATACAACAAATACAAGATAAATACTCCACCTGCTACCTTCTGCACGTATACGCTATAGACTGCACCCGTGAATGATCACGTAAATAAGAAAAGAATGTGCATTGTTATTCGTGTCTAACTCCTGCATGGAAAATATATGGGCGCGAAATTAGTGATGTACATCTACATTATTTTCACTTCTAATGCACCATTTAGCCTCTGGTGTGCACTACGATTACTAGAAAAAAAATAGTTCTTCTTTCTTAGACCAAAATCTTCAAAGCCTTCTTGTTTGTTTTTTTCCCTTGGAGTGAACAATTGCGCTCATGGATGGAGGTTTCGAGTTCGATTCTTTCCAACGGATTATTTGAAACAGGGGATGGCCAAATATCAGCATGTAATTTTCAAAAATAAAATGTACAATGTAGCAAGATTCAAGCCACCCCCAAAGTAGCACAAACGAGGCAGGAGCTCTACATCTATTTGACTTTTTCACTATTTTGAAATACGAAAAAGATCCAAATCCAAAACGCAAGATTACATGCTGTATTTATGATAGGAACCACTAACTTGCAATTTCACATCAAATCAGCGGTATTGTGGAAGTGCCCTATCAAGCCGTCTAGTGATATCCCAATCTGTCCTCCTCCTTATGACTCTCCTTGTGCCAACACGACAACCGCGCCTTGTTTCTGTCCTTGTTTTTATTTCGCATCAGATCTTGTTTGGATAGTAGTGGATTGAAGTGTAATGGGAGGAATTGAAGAGAAAATCAATTCATTTTAGACTCAATCTCCTTCATTCCACTTCAATTCTTTTCTATCCAAACAAGCTGAGTAACTTTAAGAGAATACCATGCCACCTTACTAAAAGCACCTTGAGGTACATGCACCTTGAAAATACCGTGCACGTACAAATTGTAAAGACATGAACCATTCTTATAACTAGCAACTCCCTTAATTGAGTGCTTACGCATGCATAAAAAAAATATACCTACGTCATCTCGTGGTAGATCGGGCAAACCTAATAAGTACCAGATCTAACCATCCTTTTTTTTGCGAAAGATCTAACCACCTACCTTCTCACCTCTTTCTTTCTCCTGTCTCTGTAGCCAAGATGTTTTTTTTTCTTTTGCGAGGCTATAGCCATTAGCCAAGATGGTGAACCATGGACGGCCGGGACCCCGCGCCGGTCAGCCGGGACGCCGTCGCCGGGGCGCTCGTGCACTACTACCCGCTCGCCGGGCGGCTCAGGGAGCTCGAGGGCCGTGCACCGGCGAGGGCGTGCTGTTCGTCGAGGCCGACGCCGATGTCCGCCTCGAGCACATCGGCGACGCCGTGCACCCGCCCTTGCCGTGCCTCGACGAGCTCCTCTTTGACGTCCCTGGCTCGTCCGCCATAGTCAACTCCCCTCTCCTCCTCTTCCAGGTGACGCGGCTGGCATACGGGGGGTTCGTCGTGGCGGTTCGATTGAACCACGTGATGGCGGACGCTCAGGGGCTCCTGCAGTTCCTAGAAGCCGTGGCCGAGCTGGCGCGGGGCGTGGCGGTGCCGGCGGTGCAGCCGGTGTGGGAGCGCCACCTGCTGATGGCGCGCGACCCGCCGCGGCCGAGCTTCCCGCACCCCGAGTACAACGAGGTGCCGGTGCCGCCGGACACCAATCCGGGCGCCGCCGTGCCGGTCGACGCGAATGCGATGGCGCGGTGCTCCTTCTTCTTCGGCGCCCGTGAGATCACCGCCATCAAGGCCCTCCTCCCTCCCCACCTCCGGAACCGCTCCACCACGTTCGAAATCCTCCTGGGTTTCCTGTGGAAGCTCCTCACCATGGCGCTGGCCCCGGACGACGACGAGGAGGTGCATGTCGGCTTCGTCGCCAGCGCCCGCGGTGGCAAGTCCGGCGGGCTCCACATCCCCAACGGCTACTACGGCAACTCGTTCGCCCTGCCTGTCGCCATCCACGGCCGGCGAGCTCCGCGCGAACCCGGTGGGCCACGCCGTGGAGCTGGTCCGGAAGGCCAAGGCGGAAGTGGACGCGGAGTACATCCAGTCCGTGGCCGACCACATGGCGCTGCGCGGGCGGCCCAACCTCGCGGCGGCGCGCGTGTACCACGTCCGACCTGACCAGGTCGGGTTCGGCGACCTCGACTACGGGTGGGGCAGGCCCGTGTACGGCGGCGCGGCGAGCGTCGGACCCATCCCCGGGTGCTCCAGCTTCCTCGTGCGCGGCAGGAACGCCGACGGCGAGGACGGCGTCGTCGTGCCGATGTGGCTGCCGGGCCCCGCCATGGACAGGTTTAAGGAGGAGATGGGCAAGCTGCTGCGCCCTCCCGCCGGTGTTCCGGTGCCGCGGCAAGGCCTGAAACGGCTGATTTGTTGTGAGAGGAAAACACTGTTTGGTGGCTGATAAGCCAGCTGAATAAGCTGAAGCGAACAGGCCGACCAACACGGCGTGTTCCCGCTCCAAAGGTCCGCGCTCTGAATCAGTGGAACGATGAAGAAGGCTCTGAATTTGTACGTACAACTGCACGTACGAGGTACGAGTAGTTGTAGCAAACTTCGTCAGATAAACGTTATATGCATGTTTGCTTCAAAAATAAACGTTATACGCATGTGTTTGCTGAATCGGCCTCCAAATTTTGGCCGTAGCCGTTGTTTGGCAATTGGCATTCCAGCCGCGGAGCAGCATCCAAACGTGCTCAAGGACCTCTTTGGAATGAAGCAATCTCAGAATGCAGGAATAGAAAAAATATAGGAATAGAGTTGCATAACATTTACAATTTTATAACAATTGAGAATGTAGGAAAGTTTCTAATAGAGTCTTTGGATACAACATAGGAAAAAAAAGTAATGAGAAGAGGGAGATAGACACAAAGGAAAGTTTCCAAGAGGTTGGACCTCATATTAGATTTTCTCCAAAATTCCTATAAATTGATCCATTCCATAGGAATTTCGAAGGATCGGAGAATGGCCAATCCTTTGTTCCAAAGGGCCATATAGGAAAAATTCCTATAGGATTCAAATCCTGCAAATTTCCTACATTAATCATGTGTTCCAAACGGGGCCTAAATCGGGACGGGGGATAGACTGCGGCCGGCGATTGATCCAGAGAGCACATTCTGCTCGCCGCCACCCACCAGCAGCAGTCCAGCAGCTGGCGGCAACAACACACTCGCCTCCTCGCCCAGGAGTTCTTGTCGTGCGCGTCCACCGCAGCCGCCTGCTCGACATAACGCCCAGCGGAACGCCGTCTCGTACTCTCGTGGCCCGTCCACCGGCATCGCGGGGCTCACCGCTCACACAAAGGGGACGCGCCGCGCCGGTGCGTGCCCGCAGCCCGCCGAACGGGTTGGCCCTGGTGACTAGTGAATTGGTGAGTGCGCGCGCTCCGAGCGTGCTCGTTCGGTGTGCGATGCGACGGCGGAGCTATCGTTGGCCGGATTGGTTTCGAGGCTGACGAACGTATTCCTCAGGAACGTCTGGGTCAGTCAGCTGCGCTTACGAGGTGTTCCAATCGATTTAGCTGCGGTGATCAGGAAGGACATCAGGTGGGTTGTGCTCGGTGGCTGCAGTGCAGAGGCCGCAGCGACAGGGCAGGGGAGCGGCAGAGCACGCACTCACGCTCGGCTTTGGCAATCAGGAACACAAATCGGAGCAGCAGTAGAGCAAGGAACTGGCAAAGGGCAAAAGCAATGCACAGAGCACACAAATTCGATATGATCGGGAAACAACGATCGGTAGTCCTCTTACAGTCTTACATGCGGGCGATGAACACTAATCAGCCCCCTGAACCACAACACACATGTCCATCTCGCAACAACTAGGCCAATCCTGATCGACCTCTGCAGCGAACTGGGCATGGCCATCGCCAATGGCGTCTGACTCCAACTGGAATCGGTCTGTCTACTCGTGGGTTCTGCTCTACTACGTTTCTACTGCCTACTGATACCATACATGTTGTTCACCACGACCACATGACGGGGCTCGGCTGGGCCACCGCCGGCATCTGCGGCGGCGCCATGCAGTGCTGCGGCCACCGGTACACGAACCCCTCGGGGGCGCCGCTGCTGCACGCCTGACCGGACGTCCAGTGACGGGCCGGCGCCTCGCTCTCCTCGACGTCCATCGCCGCCGCGCCCTCGCTGTCGCCGTCACCGTCTGCCTCCTCCGCGGCCGTGGACGGCTCCGCTTCCTCCCCCGCCGCCGGCGACGGTGGCACCCACGGCACGATGGCCAGGGCGAGGCCGTCGGAGCCCTGTTCCTGGGCGGCGCCGGCGAGCAACTCCCGCACCGTCATGCTGTCGGCCTCCCGGAGCATGGCGCGGACCCAGTCCGCGCCGCCGCGCAGGGCGAGGCGCGCCACGCCCCTCTCCCGCGCGGCGTCGAACCGGCCGCCGCCGCCGCCGTACAGCACCAGCGCGCCCTCCTCCTCGCCCTCGGCGCCGACCTGCGCCGGCTCGTCGTCGCACATGGGCACGTCATCCTGCTGCCCCATCGCCGCCACCCCCGCCGCCGGCGCGTCCTGGTGTTGAGGCCCGCCGTCTTCGTGACACGCGAGGCGGCGCATCTTGGTGGCGCGGCAGGCGAGCGGGAACCCGGATGAGCGGTCGTCGCCCGCGTCGTCGAACAGCTCCGGCTCGTCGGTTCCCTTCCGCTTCAGCGTGAGGCCGTGGAACTCCTCCATGAGCACCACCATCGCCGCCGCCGTCGTCAAACCACCCCGGCTCGTCGCCGCCGCCTTCTCTTCGCTCTCTGGTTCCTTTCTCGTGGTTTCTTGCGTGCTCGAGCTCACCTCGTCGTGGACGGATGCGAGGTGGCGTCCTGGCGGGAGGGGAGATATAGGAGCTCCGCTCGGGGAGCCGAGCGGACAAGTGGGGAGGAAAGCGAAGCGTGGAGAAGCTTCGGTTCCAGCTCTGGAAGTGTCTCGAAGCCCCCACATTTCTATTCGCGGAGACTGACAGGGACAGCACGTCCACCTCGGGCCAAAGTACTTAAATAGCCCTACCTCTGGCCACGTCATGACTGTACACAAATGGCCAGTACCGTCATTTCCGCGGTCGTAACCTATAATCTCATCGCGGACTGACGACTACTGACTCGAGAGGCTTCGCCAGCGACGCAATAGTGGGCCACGGAAGTTAAGAAGGCCCAGTTTCGGTTTGCTCGGCCCGACGTCTGCGCGACTGTGCTGGCGCGCAACAGCAGCGAATGTGGCCCAGTCTATCATGTGTGCTGGGCCGAGCCCGAGCCGATGGAACAGGGGACGCCGGACGGGGGGCATCGCGGCGCTGCTGCTGCTGGTGCGGGGAGAATAATACCACACCGCTAGCTGAAGGACGAGGCGGGGGAGAGACTGGCTACATAAGGAGGGTGGGGTGCGGCGGTAGAAAGCACGCAGCTGCGTGGTGAGCACAAAGCGAACTATTCTTTCGCCTTTTACTAAAGAATACCGTGTGCACGCCACAATAAGCAGCATACGCTAATTTTTGGAGGGTGCCTTCTCTTAGAGGAGGCTCCCAACAATTCGAACCAAATTTTTTGGATAAATGGAAATAACAATTAATAACTATAGCATCTTCTTAGATTTAAGCTAACATCATGTGACTAGCAATTTGGTTTGGACTGTCAGCGTTTAGCGCATACTTCTGGAGTAGACAATAGAGTAAGACTACATCGTGCCAGCTGTAGAAGGACGCTAATTTTTGAGGGTGCTTCTCTGTGGAGAATACCAACAACTCAAAATAAATGTTTTCCGCAATTTCCTTTTAATTTAAACTTGCTTAATTTAAGGGAAAATGTTTCACATATTTTATTTTAAAGTACAACGCTCTTAGTTTCAGTGAAAACTTTGTGCCAAATAGAGACTAGGTCAGAAAGAAATACTGAAGAATTAAGCATGTCGACAGGGAGCCAATTGCCGAAGAATTAAGCATGCTGAACAAATAAGTTAACAGGTAGTAGTGACTAAACATTTGACAGGTACTCTTCCGTTCAAAATTAAAATTATTATTTCCGTTCAAAATTATTATTTGTTTTCCAAAATTATTATTTGTTTTGATTTTTATATACATATCTTTTGATATGCATCTAGATATATATTTATGTTTAGATATATAATTATGTTTAGATATATAAGTAAAAGTATCTAAAAAAGTCAAAACGAATAATAATTTATAATTTGGGGTGGAGGGAGTAGTGACTAAACATTAGTGTGGCTCATACATCTTGACAGCGAGTGGGCGACGCTACTTGGTACTTCAACAAATGATAATTCATGGTTTATCATGCCAGTAATATTTGGCCATTAGTCAGCTCAGCTGTTACCAGTCACCCACTCACCCTACAGTTGGTCGGACGGCGAGGGAGGCGGCGGCGGGAACGGAGGTGGGAACGCCGGCAGGTGAGGGAGCTCGAAGAAGTCGAACGTCTCCGGCGGGAGGTCATCGAAGCGCACTCCACCCACGTCCCCGTGCAGCGCGCGGCCGGCGTGCACGTAGGCGTCGTCGAGGCCGAAGAACGGGCCCCGCGGCACCACCTCCAGCGGCTCCGGGGAGGCAGCGGGGTCGACGAAAACCAGCGGGTCAACGCCGTTGACCGGGTTCCCGGTGCCGCTGCCGTAAGGCAGCAGGAGAGCCGTCGTCGGACAGGCGCCGGACGAGCCGCGTTCGGCTCCGGCGTGCATGATGGGTAGCGGGATGGGAGGCGGCGGCAGGCCGTACGCTCCCGGGAAATGTGCGGCGGCGGTGTGCTGGTTCGCCGTGGTTGGCTCCTGGCTGCTGCTGCTGCTCTCGCCGATGCGGTGCGTCGTCGTCGTCTCCTGGAAGGGGATCATCTCCATGCACGGACTCTGACAGAGATACCGGAATGTTCAGAGTTTCAGTTTTCAGATGGGGAATAGTTGAGTGAGGAGTGACGTTCAGCTATTTCTTTTCAAATTATGATGCTAAATCGAAATTGAAACAAATCATTGTTCAGAGCATTAATGTCTCGGCAAGTTCCAGAGGGAGTAGCTGTTTCAGAAATGCAGTGCAGGAAAAGAACAACTAGGTAGAGACCGCTACTCTGTTCAGGAAAAAAAAAAGGAAACGAAGAACAGACTGACAAGATACAGGCAACAGTCGGTCACCTTGGGAGCGGGCAACTCGTAGGCATGGGAGGAAGAAGCTCCGCAGCTCTGCTTGCCGGGCCTCCGGCGGGGCATCGGCGCCCGGAGGAGCCTCGCCAGCCGCTTCTGCCGCGTGCTCCAGAAGTTCTTGACGTCGTTGTCCGTCCGGCCGGGAAGGTACGTCGCGATCCTGGCCCATTTGTTCCCGAACTGCGCCTGAAGCTCGAGCACCACGCGCTCTTCCTCCGCAGAAAACTTGCACCCCCTGTAGAACAAACAGCATTCTTCTTCAGTGTTTTGATGTGAGAGCCTCTGCAATTTACTGGGGAGTAAAATGCAGAGTCTGGCATGGCCAATGGATCAAGCAGTTGGTCACCATTCAGCGTCGTGTATGCGATCAGAAATTAACAGACTAGTTTATTGTCAACACATCAACCATTACATGCCATGAGCCTTTAGAACAAAATTGGAGCTGTAGATGGCATGGCTAATGCACGGATCAAGTAGTTCTTCACCATTCAGCGTCGTGTATGCATCAGAAATGAACAGACTACTTTATCGGACCTTCTGAAAAAATTAGAGTTCTAGACAACGAGATTAAAGCGCACTATCACATTGACAGCGAATAGTTTGTCTCTGACAAGGAATACTATTGCTTCTCTTGAGACTTCAAATTAAGCGTCAACTGTACTGAAAGCAATCGACATGATGAACCACTTCAGTGAAAACAGAACCACGCAATGGAAGAGTTCACACACAGATGCAAGAGCGAAGAAGAGCAGCACCACCTACAAGGTTGTCAGGAAAGTGGATGAACCGATGAACCAAAGGAAGAGCAGGACACGAGCATTACGTCTTGAGGTCCGGCCGGAGCTTGTTGACCCATCGGAGGCGGCAGGACTTGCCGGTGCGCGGCAGGAGGCCTTTGGATCGAATGGAGCTCCACTCCCGGGGTCCATGCTCCCGGACGTGCCGCAGCAGCACCTCGTCCTCCTCCGCCGTCCACGGCCCCTTCCTCGCCGCCGGCTGCTCGCTGCCGCCACCACGGCCACCGCGCGGCTTCATCGTCCTCGACCGCCGCTGCCGCCGGCCACCACGACCATACCAGTGGGGGATCTCTCGCGCTCTCCTCGCCGTGCCCACTCCTCTCTCTCCCGCTCCTTGCCACGTTCGAATGAACACACGAAGGCTCAATGCCGATGGCCACGAACGCCAGTCATCCGACAATATAGGAGTAGTGGGAGGAAGAGATGTTGTCGCGTGGGCCCGGTGGCCAGTGCTGATGCCAGCCGATGGATTGAGATCGGAGGGTCACTTCGAACTTGAGGATGCCAGTTTCTCCTCT
This sequence comes from Setaria italica, assembly GCF_000263155.2. Taxonomy (NCBI): domain Eukaryota; kingdom Viridiplantae; phylum Streptophyta; class Magnoliopsida; order Poales; family Poaceae; genus Setaria; species Setaria italica. The sequence continues at coordinate 32,935,034 of NC_028455.1, read as the reverse complement.
GTTGTCCTTGCAGGCCCAACTGGACACTGCAACCGCTCCTACCGCCAATACTACGTCTGTGGAAAAATGAGGCTGAGGCGGTTGCCAGACGAGGGTTGATAAGATTAGTCATTAATCATTAATGATAGGAACCTAACCAAATGACACTGCTCTCCTGACAGAGTTTTCAAAACAAATTCAGTTCGTAAAAAATCAGGGGGGAAAGCTCTTTACAATTCTGCATGCGTGTTTGAAATGAAAAGCTACAAAGATTTGGAGGAAAAGGAAACTAAAACTGAATCATGGAGATATTGCTTTCTGCTTTACCACCTTACACATCTCTGATGATGTGTGCCAATTCGGATTAGCAGAACTGGCATATTGCAGCGCTGCGTGCATCATTGGTTTTGAATCCTTTTTTTTTTTGGATAAATGAGGGCTTTATTTGCTTAGATTGAAGACATATTACAATCGATGTTTATCAGGTCGATGACGCACGCAGAACATACAGCCGAATGAGATTTTCTTCAAGCAGCTGGGCCAGTTGTGTTTTGCTTCCCTGATGAAAAAAAGCTGATCTCCGATCTGTCATAGCCACAGTTCTTCATTGCTTCAATCAGCTTTGGACACTCTGATTCAATGACCGTAAGGCTTTGACACCACTGCGAAGAAAATCACAGAGCTTCCACACACGAACAAGCTACAGCTAAACCGTTCCTTTCCAAATGGCTGCATGACCAGATATGATTCCATGATGGTCTTTCTCCTGCAACGTTACTGCTAGAAGTGCCAGCCAAGGATTCTTCACATAAGAAACATTCCTTTCCAAATGCCATGCTAAACGGGGATTCATGACGTATCCACATCAGCGGTGTTAAAGACTTTGAGTTGCCCAGAAGTTTTGTCATCATAGTCCCAGTATGAACCGGGATCAGTTTAAGAGTTCTGAAACCCACATCAGCCGGCTCCAGATTCAAACTTGTGTGCCACATCCAATTCTTCATGTAACACCTTTCTTTGACAGCTCTAATCCCTGAAACACAGGTTGCCGAGTTGTCATGCATTAGAGCAAAAGGCTGTATCAACCAAGCAGCCCCCGGCTAGTATCTAAACCCAAAATATGGCTCCAAATCAAACGCCTCCTAGATAGTAATTCAGCATCGGCTTAAACTCTCAAAGTTGTGACGCTTATTTTGAATTCAAATCACATTATCCACCAAATTGTGTCACACTACAACATTGCAACTGCAAAGATGTTGTCAGTCATCACTGAAGGCTTACCGGCAGTCCGGCACACGCCATTGGCAGGCTTCAGCTACTCCTGGTCGCACCGGACTAGGCGGCCACCTTTGCTGCAGAGCCCTTGCTCGCCGATGGTGGCCTCCATCACCTTCCCGTAGCTGTACCGCAGCGGCATTCTCCCCAGAAGCCGGTGGAACTCGGTGATGCACTCCCCTCTCTTCTCCCAGTGCCCCAACCCGCCTGTGGCGCTCAGCCCAACATCCTTCATCGCGCCTCCGTCCTCGCCTGCGCCGGCATTCACGTCGTTCCTCGGGTCGCCCCAGTCCCTAATGCTACCGGCCTCGACGAGCACAGGCCCCGTGCTGGACTCCTCGGCGGCGACGAAGTTCATGAGGATGTCCTCGCAGTTGCGCTCCCGGTCCACCACGGCGCGCGCGGCCGCAAGCTCCGGTGAGCACGAGTACTTGTAGAGGAGGTCGGTCCCGAGGACCATGAACTTGGTGAGCACCATGGAGTACCGCCCCGGCTGCGCCGCCGTGTACGCCCACCTCCCGCGGGCGAGGTCGAGGTGGTGCGACCGCGGGAAGAAGCCGACGAGGGGGCCCGCGCCCGGGTGGCCCGGCGCCGCCGGCTGCTGCTGCTGCTGCCAGGCGGCGAACGCGAAGGAGAGGGCCGCGGCGTCTGGGAGCACGTCGTCGTCGGCTACGGCGACGGCGGCCGTGCGGATGTCGGAGGGGCGCGGGAGGAAGCGGTAGTTGAGGGACGCCGAGGCGGCGCGGCGGAGAGCGACGCGGGGCGGGAACCCGCCGCCGCCGCGGAGGAGGAGGCGGTCCGGGGTGGAAGGGTTGCACCAGAGCACGACCACGGCGAGGACCAGCGGGTGCGCGGCGTAGGCCCCCGCGATGGCGCGGAGCAGCGGGAGGCGCCGCTCCGAGTAGCCGCTCAGGAGCACCGTGAGGCGGTCCGGGCGGAGCGAGGCCGCGTCGGTGCGGTTCGCCGCGCCGCAGGCGGCGTCCTCCACCGCGCCACCGCGTGCTACGGCCGCGCGTGCCAGCGCCACGAGGAGGAGGGAGAATAGGTGGAGGCGGAGGCGGTGGCGCGGGCGCGGCGGCATGGACGGCGACGCGACGGCGAGATCTGCTGGCGGTGGAAGCTTTGGCCCAGATGCGTTGACCCCAACCCCTAGTGACACGCGTAGCGGGTTCTGTGTGGGCCCAGGCAGTAGGCCTGGGAATGAACTCGTTGACCATGCTGGACTGGCGGTGGGTCCGGTGGTAGTGATCCGATGTGGGTTTTGTGGGTCCCGGATCTCAGACCGGGATATCTTTTTCGGGGCAAATTTTATCGACACGACACGAGGAGCGGTCGGTGGGGAAGGCACGAGCTCCCGCTTGGCCGCTTGGCTGCTTGGATGGTCCATGGTGCTGCCGCTCGACGCTGCCGCCGTGCCAGTCGCCGGCTACTAGCTATGCACGGCATGCTAAGAACCCACGCCATTTTCTGACTTGACGCTGGTTCCCTGTTTTTCTGCGACTTGTCTCAAGGAAGGAGGTGTAGCGTGCGAAGCGTGAGAGCATTCTTAGTGAGGTTTCACTCCCATTAAAGGCATAGTCAATATGTATATTCTAACATGAATTTAAAAGTGAGTCCACGAATAGTTGAACTTTGTTACAGCCACGGCCACAATGCTATGATCCAAATTGGATCGAAGACAGGACCCACTGGAGATAAAAATTCCTGCTGCCTTCAACGATATCTGAGGAAAGAGAAAGGATGTGATGGGGAGCTGAGGGCAGAGAGAAAATAGTTTTTTTTTGCTTAAGGTGCACCTTAAGCTTGAGGTGCACCCTAAGATTTTTTTGCTTGAGGTGCATTTCCACGATGAGTACTGCGGAGAGTAATCATTGCCTTAAGGTCACTTTTTTACCCATTGTGGCCGCCCTAAATGACATGTCACATCAGCAAATATGATGAAATGGCAAGTTATTTACGAGGAGGGAGAAGAAATGGGTTTCATGGGAATAAAACGGGGTGTACACTATTTCCAAGACATGAAATGCATTGAAATTGCCATTAAGAATTACAAAGTTTCATTTCATCTCATTTCCTCCAATCACGTGCATCGTAATTAAAGTTTATGACTTGCCTATAACACTGTGATACGAAAAACATTGGAGGTATGATTTTATCAATCCACACAAATTAGTTTGGATCATGCGGCTATCTTGGAAACTATCCCATAAAATCTACCATTGAGAATGGCCTAAAGCTGCAAGTAACATAGTATGTTGTTGCAGGTTTAGAGCAACTCCAACCCAATCACCTCCTTAATCAATAATCATGTAGGCCGCGATATTCCTTTGGGTTGCCGCCCTTCACCGCCACCATCGTTTTTTTTTGAGGAACCGTTTGCCTGAAGGCACGTACGAAAATACATAAAGCAACCACTTCACATGGAAACCACACAAGAAAAAGGAAATTACGATGCGCTCCCTTACGTCCAAATCCACCAGCAACACCATTGCCAGAGGAAAATCCATTATTCCAACGCCGCCACGATCATGATACGCTAGAAAGCTCGGATCTTTAGTGGGATGTACCTGTACGGCACACTGGCATAGGGAGGCAGCCACAGACGATGGTGGCAAGCGAGGATGGTGGCCGAAATAGTGGTGGTCTGGTGGATCCGTGGTGAACCGCTGAAGATGACTTGCTTGTGGGCAAAGCAAATTAACAATAGTCTGTGTGCGTGTGCTTGGAGTACATGATTTATCCTGAAAGAAGAAACATCATGACAACATTTGGATCTATTCTGAAAGAAGCGCAGACAAAAAAAGCCTTCGTCCTAGATTAACATCCACCATCAACATGCTTAAACCAGCATCACAGTGTTTCATGCTATGAAGTGACTATGCTAAAAGGTGACTATGCTAAAAGATGCGCTTACAAAAATGCTGGTATAATACGACCTAGTTTCGTCGTCCACCATAAACGAGTTTAAGTGATGATCTAACTTCCTAAGGGGTTAAGTGCATACAGAAGGGCCTGCTTTCGATACACTGAGCACCACTAAAATGTTAACAATTTTCAAGCATCCACAACCCCTCACAGCCCCTCTGCCTCCAACACAACCTGAAATTATAGAAAAATAAACCATGGCAATTAAAATGCCAGCACATCAATAAGACCAAAACCATGCATCTGAATTTCAAAATAAAAAGATCAAACTATAGAATAAATGACTGACCGGTTAAACACAAGCTTTATCTACTAAAAAATTACCATTCATGGGGAAATAAAACAATTGATACAAAGGCTTCTCATTTCAATTCTAAGTTGGATATCATAATAAAGTGAGTAAATAGAATGTAGTTGCTCAAACCTCCTGTATTACTGAATACAAACCTAGCCGTCTAATGAAGCCACATCTAATAAGAAATGGACATCCTTTTGATTTTCTTTTACATAAAAACACCAACAATTACTTACCAAAGATGGAGAGGCAGCCTTCCCAAAACTCTAACTGCTCTATCAGCCCATTATCACCCCCATGCAAAAACCGTCATGTAGATGATCTCCCAGCCAGCCAATGCCCATCCAGGAAAAATGAACCAACATCAACTTATTTTATTAAATCCACCATGAAATATGCCTTCGTAGTGCATTCATTTGGCACTGTAGATGTTAATATATTTTTCTACAAATTTGATCAAAGTTAGAGAAGTTTGACTTAGACAAAACTAGAACCACCTACATTTTGGAACGAAAGGTATAACAAGTAATTCAACAGTAGAGTTAAATATGAATCTGAGTGGTAGAATCTTAAATCTAGAACATGTTCTCTATTGAAAATTATCATGTGATTATCCCAAAAGAAATTGACTGTACAAGCATGGAGATTTGCTAAAGGCGGAAGGACATCATATAGAATATATAAGTTTTAAAAAACCGAACTACCAATGTCTATATCTGAGCGCGGGTAAAATATAAATACAAATGACTATTGTAAAATAAATTTCAGTCTCTATACGATAGTATACTTATGCACCAATGACTATCTTGGTGATGAAAAATCTAATTTCATGTACAACAATTAATGGGTGAAAAACATAATCATCAGTATATCCCCTACCCATTAGTTGGAGACTACAATTAACCTGCAGCAATATGTCAACAATCAACCTAGTACTAATGTCCATGTTGCATCAAATTTACCAAAAGGGTGGTGTGCTAATTCAGTTTCAAGACGGCATTAGTAGTTAGGAAGAACATAGTCAACATTCTCATCAGCACACTCCTAGAACAAATAGCATAACAATAAAAAAGAACTAGGAAAATAGAAGTCTAGGACCTTACCGGTATCAACGAATTCATGCATCAAATGTTGAAGTTGGTTCTAGGGTCGCACCTACGGCGATTAAGAGGAAATAATTTTTTAGTATATTGGCAGGAATAAAATTAATTGGAGTTCCATGTTCATATGAAGATACGGTATAGAAACCATTTTCAAAACTAGGTACAATGTTGGTAAGAAACTATGAAGCTTTGATGACAATGTGGTACCGATAAACACTACCCACATTGTATTTACCCAAATCATATGTGAGTGACTTATTGTATCCCTACACAACAGCATAATTATTATAATTTGCTGCTTGGCAAAGGCATAGTAGATTAGCAGCATTTTATCTTACCTTGTTTGATGAGTGTGAACATCAAAGGATTTGGAGAGCGAATTTATCTCGTTCTTGGTCTCACAATGTTCTTTGCATAGCTGCATATTAGTAATATTAAAAGTAGAAGAATTAAAACAGCAAACAAATAACACATATACATTGCTGCATATCAACAAATACCCCTTCCATCCCAAATTATGGAGGAACAAACAACACATGTCCCATATTGCTTGTTGAAATATGCAATGTATACTTGGAACATTCTAAAAGATTGTGGAGATCTCAAGAGACTAACTTTGTCATGTATAAGGATAAGATCATGACAAGGTAAGAAGGTTCTAGAAAATTGGAGAGAATGTATGAGTCATAGTTGCCATGCTTCATGGTGAAGTCTAGAATACTCTAGAACTAGATATTTTACCATGGTAGAAATATAAGAAACTAGATAAGGATGAGGAGGGTTTTAGAGTTAGGATGTTTTGTATGGAAGAGTGTGAAAGTTGTCACATGACAACACCACAATGATCATGAGCACCTAGAAATAGAGGTGCTCCCCTCCCTTCTAGCCATACCATGACATAAGAGGTCTCAAGTAGGAGATTGCAAGGTAACCCTGTAGTGTAGTGGTTCATGGTAGGATAGCCACACAAAGAGTGTGCAAGTGAATCTTGTATCAAATTGAGTAGTAAATAAAGATTTGAGTGTCCTTGTAGAGAGTTGGTCTCCCACATTGGTGTCAGTACGAAAGTTTTCTCGAAGTAGTGTGGGTAAGGGTTTACAAAAGAAGTGATAGCACACTATTTTGGTGCCACTTCTAGGAAGTCGGTGTCAAGTTCGGGGCACCGATTTCTCAATATTGCTGCATATGAATCTAGAAAAGCAAAAAAAGAATAGTAATTTGGGATGGAGGGACTATCAAACAAAGACGAAATAAGCACAAGTAGAAGAATTTAAGTGACAAATAAAAGCAGGTACTGGCTTTTCATGTCCTTCTTAATTTGAGCCAAAGCTTTATCAACTTTGTTCTTGATTCTTGTGATTTCTTCTAGCATAATTAAATAAATAGGAAAGTCAAGAACAAAAACAATTAAAATAACAAACAAACAACAGGAAATAAGAACTAGTAGAAGAATTTAAATGACAAATAAAAGCACACTTTCAGATTTAGTTTGTTGAGCTCATTTTTCATATACTTCTTAAGATCCGCTACAGCTTTATCAACTTTGTGATCCACTTTAAGCACCTCTTTCTCAATCTTAGCATTTGATTCAATGAGCTCAATTTTCTTTAGAAAGGACAACAGTTAGTTTGCAATTATTAACGCCATATTGGGTTAGGTAACCATGAAGTTAAGATATCATATTTGAATGAACGGGATGGAACACTCGGAAGAAGACCCATCACAAAGTCTTCTCAAAGGGATCTGAATAAACAATGGGACCAATTTTAGTAGAAAAACAACATATAAAACAATCTATGTGGGATGAGTCACATCACAGTAATAAACATGCAGATTCTCTGATAGTTACATTGAAGCCTAAGATTACATCACAGATAGACATCATCACATCTCAAATCTAAGATATATATCCATGGAGTAGAAGAATCTCATAAGAAGAATAGAGACTACAAACCTAGAAAAATTGTATGAACGTCAACACAACTATAACATTAAACCAAGACAATTTTGTTTTTGTCTACATAAAAAAGATCAACAGAAGGTGCAGTTCATCAAGAGGCTTAAGGCCATCAATCCACCTACCTTACATGAATGGCTAATTGTTGAAGCAATTTTAGCCTCATCTATAGATCTACCAAGTTTCGGACACACGCACACACATGCACACGCACACGCACATAAACCCTCGACCCATGTCATTGCATCTAAGGTTGAGAAAAAGAACCGCAGGCCAGCCACCCAAGGTTCAATTGTTGCATCATTGAAACCAACAGACAGTGAGACACCATTTTTTATAACCAAAGTTTAATCATTGGTTGGTAGCACCAACAACTGGGTGACTTACCATCACATTACAAGATTTGGACAAGAATAACCTATATTTGAATAGAAGGCTCATGGGCAAGTTTAAAGCAGCCATGGATGCAATGCAAATCAAGGAGCTGAAATACATGATGAGATAGTTCAATTCCTCAAACAAGCAATAGAACCCAACTTTTGCAAGGATGGACGGATTTGTGCACAATGGAATGGGAAGATCTCTTCATGACCTGCCAATTCTCAGCACTGCCAACAGTGATATCAGATCATTTACATCACTCAGATGGCTTCAGATTTAAACATTTCTGAATTCAAATGTGTAGATCCAAAGAAACAGTGCTGCAAACATTGCGAAAGACTAGTCCACAGAAATGATTCCTTTTGAATTCTACAGTTTGATGACGAAACAGCTAAGGCACTCAACAAATAGGGTAGAATGAGGATTGCAAATACCAATTTACAGCTCGTGATAGCAAATGAAGTGATATGGAGATTAGATGTTGTGCAGTAGCAAAGACAACTCCCATTGCAGGAGATCACCTTGAGGGCCAACATGAGGATAAAAATTCTAGGACTAGATGCTATAAATAATAAGGTGAAGCAAAACAAAGATCTAAACTGAAGGAGAAGATGTATGAACATCAGATGCCGACACTAAATAAGTTATTCAACGTGAAACTATGAAATCTCACATACAACAAAAATATTTATTGGAAGTAATGGAATGTTTCATTTTGGGGCGGAAATGGAGGGAATGGTCGTGCAACATCTTAGCTAATTTGCAAAATGGTAACCTGGGAAACCCAATCAAAGGTGCATGAGAAACAATGCAGGAACACCCTCTCTCTAATCTCTATTGATTTTTTATCATTGCAACTCACCACTTTCAGTGAATTTTACAGAGACGAATTCTGCCAAAATTACATTAAAAAAACTAAAACACGACCACAAGGCCCCTGCAGACAAATAGAACGTATAACCACAAAAAAATCCAACAGATACGTTACTAAATACGAATACTGAGATTGCATCAGGCCAAAATACAATACATGCGGCCTATCGTGGGTCCTAACGTCACAACAAAATCCAATACATGCACGCTATCGCAAGTTCTCATCACGCAACTACTCGTACGGCACACATGAATCACATTTAAACTCGAAATCAAAGGCTGCACTGGATGTGGAGAGAGAGAGAGAGAGACCTTTGGTGCCGAAAGCCTTGGACCCATAGGTCAGCACCTTCCTCGCCTAGAACGTCGCCATCGCTGTCGCTCCGGAAAACCCTAGGCGATGCAGCTTGATGGTTCAATTCGGTGACTCGTGAGTCGGGGCCCTTGCCTCGCAGCTTCCTTTCCCCCTCGCCAAGATGCCAACTCGCCTCGATGAAAACAATTTTGTAGTCCTACCCTTTCAATAAGTGTAAATTTGTGGACATTGTATTATTCGTGTTAATATATAGAGAGAGATATACAATTTCCTTCCCTTTTCTCTTTCTAGCCCATGTAGGCCTCATGGCCCATTTGGCCCATACATTGTATATGTGTAACCCTAGTCAATGCAATGGATAATGTTCTGCTCATTCTTCCCTAACATGGTAACAGAGCCACGGCTCTCCATGCCGCTGGAGCTTCTTGCTCCACCCGCCGGCGAGTGAGGTGCACTCCCCTGACGCACCTCCCTCCCAAATCCTCTACGCCAGTTGGGGCAGCGCCTCTCTGCTCTCTCCTTTGCGCCGCTGGTTGAGGCAGTGTCCCTCCTCGTTCTTCTCTGTGCTGCTGGTTGTGGCGGCGCCCCTTCCCCTCTTCTCTGCGCTGCTGGTTGAGGCGGCGCCCCTCCCCTTCTTCTGCGTTGCCAGCTGAGGCTTCGCACCTTCTCTTGGTCCAAACGGCATCAGGTGTGTTCATGCTGCTGTGCCTCCTGCTGCTACCATGGGATCCTCCCCTCTCCTTCCAGCACCCTTGCGCCCATCTTCTTCGGTGCACCTGTCATGGATGTGAAGCTCAATGGCTCCAATTACAGAGATTGGGCCTTCTCTCTCAAGATGCTGCTACGATCTATTGGCCTTTACTCCCATCTCACTGATAATCCACCAGCAACTACAACTGCTAATGATAAAGAGGTCAAAGCTTGGAGCCTTGAAGACGACCGTGTGATGGCAACTATCTGCATGAGTATTGATCTGAGCATTCGCTCCTATCTTGAGGATCACAATACTACAAAAGCAATGTGGGACTACCTGAAAGGTCGCTATCAACAAAGTAGCTCAGCTCTTCGCTATTCACTTCGCCAGAATCTTCATCATCTCCAGTAACAGGACATGTCAATTGAAGAATATTACATTGCCTTCACGAAGCTATCACCCAGCTTGACTCCATGGTACCCAAGTGTTCTTCCTCATGCACGACTTGTGCTCCATCTTGGACTTATGATCAGCAAAATACTATGTTTGACTTTGTCATGGGACTGCGGTCTGAGTTTGAACCTATTCGAGTTCAGCTTTTGGGGAGAACTACACTTCCTACACTGGCCGAGGCATTATCTGCTCTCATGGCTGAGGAGACGCGTCTTAAGACGATGTCTGCAATTTCACCGGTGTCTCAACATTCAGTGCTTGCTACTCCTTCTATGTCTGTTCAAGTTGCAGCAGCGGCCACCTCTCAAAAGACTTCTTGCAGCCACTGTGGCAGGACTAATCATCCTGATGTGCGGTGCTTCAAGAAGTATCCTCACCTTCTAGTTGAAATGAGAAAGCGTGCTAGCTCCCGCCGTGGAACACCTACACCTTCATCCAGCACACAAGCAGCAGCAGTACCTCAGTTCCCATAAGATATCTCTGTTTCTCCACAAAATTCCTCTCCTGACATGATTCCATCTCTTCCTTCTAACTCCACTGACCTTACACATATCCCAACAGCACCTCATAATCCAACACTTCCACCTATGTTGTCCAGTCCACCATCACAACCACCACCTTCATCTGTTACTCCTTTTCCTTTTCACTATCATCGTCGTTCACATGTTCATTCTCCTACCTCCAGCCCTACCTTAGATGATCCTTCCTCTCTTGTAAACACACCACCTTCTTCACCACCTTATAACCTTAGGGATCGTTCTACTCTTCCTGTCCCTCATAGATATGGATTTCCCAAAGTTGGTGCTATTTGTGAGCCTTCCTCTTATCAGAAAGCTGTTAACATCCCTATTTGGCAAGATGCCATATCGGCTAAACTTCTTGCTTTACAATGCACGAATACCTGGGAGGTTGTTCCATTGCCTCATGGTGTCAATCCCATCACCTGCAAGTGGGTATACAAGGTTAAGACCAAAGCTGATGGCTCTATTGAGAGGTACAAAGCTCGTCTTGTTGCTCGGGGTTTCCAACAGTCCTATGGTCATGATTATGAGGAAACTTTTGCTCCCATTGCTCATATGACTACGGTTCGTACTCTTATTGCTGTAGCTGCCACTCGTTCATGGACCATCTCCCAAATGGATGTTAAGAATGCCTTTCTTCATAGCGATCTGCAAGAGGATGTTTCTATACATCCGCCACCGGGGGTTGAGCTTCCTCCTGGATATATTTGTCATCTTCAGTCTGCTCTTTATGGCCTCAAGCAAGCACCACGTGCTTGGTTTGAGCGGTTCAGTTTAGTTGTCACTGCTGCTGGTTTCACTCCTAGCAACCATGATCCCGCTCTATTTGTTCACACCTCTCCGCGTGGCCGCACTTTAATTCTACTTTATATTGATGATATGTTGATCACTGGAGATGATCAAGAGTATATTGCTTTTGTTAAAGAGCACCTATGTGACCAGTTCATGATGCCTAACTTGGGCTCTCTAAGCTACTTTCTAGGCATTAAGATTGATTCAACTGCTGCTGGCTACTATCTCTCTCAGTCCAAATATATTCAAGACCTATTTGCTCGTTTTGGTCTCACAGATGCTCAGAGTGCTGCAACGCCTATGGAACTTCATCTTCACTTGAAGTCATCGGATGGTTCTACTCTTGCTGATCCGACAAGGTACCGCCATCTTGTTGGTAGTCTTGTCTACCTCACTGCTACCGGACCGGATATTGCCTATGCCGTTCACATTTTGAGTCAATTTGTGAGCGCACCTACCACAGTTCACTATGCTCATTTACTTCGGGTTCTTCGGTACCTGCGGGGGACAATCTCCCATCGACTCTTTTATGCCGCATCAAGTCAACCCATGCTTCATACTTATTCTGATGCTACTTGGGCCAGTGATCATGTTGATCGTCAATCTATTACTGGTTACTGTATTTTCCTTAGTGGCTCGCCAATTGCATGGAAGTCCAAGCGACAAACTGCAGTTTCTCGATATAGTGCTGAAGCTGAACTAAGAGCTCTTGCCACAATAACTGCAGAAATTATTTGGCTTCGTTGGCTGTTGGCTGATTTTGGGGTTACTTATGCTGACCCTACCATTCTCCGCTGTGACAACACTAGTGCTATTCAAATTGCCAACAATCTAGTCAAGCATGAGCTCACAAAGCATATTGGTGTTGATGCCTCCTTCATACGATCTCATTGCCAACAGTCCACTGTTGATCTTCAATACACGCCCTTTGAACTTCAGCTTGCTGATTTCTTCACCAAGGCTCAGACTAGGGATCAACATCAGTTTCATATACTCAAACTAAGTGTGTCTGATTCACATACTTCTCAGCCACCTTTAGTTTGAGGGGGGTGTTAATATATATAGAGAGAGATAAGTTTCTTTCCCTTTTCTCTTTCTGGCCCATGTAGGCCTCATGGCCCATTTGACCCATACATTCTATATGTGTAACCCTAGTCAATGCGATGGATAATGTTTTGATCATTCTTCCCTAACAATTGGTAACATCGCTTCTCACCTGGGGGTTCTTTTGAAATGATTGCACGCAATCTAGTTCCCGGGGTTCCTTTTGAAATGATTGAATCGGAGGCTGGAAACGGAAAATGATGCAACTTGTTTGTTTTAATAAATTGTAAAAAAACATCCATAAATCATGAGTTTTTTTAATGTACATGTGTATCCTAATTCTATTAATCCAAAAGCACCTGCATCATGTTTTATGAGTTTTCACATTCTTCTTGTTTTCATTGACCAGGCAATATAATTATGTGCAGTGGCCTTTAAATCACCTAAGTCGTCCCACGCAGGTAAACATGTTCCTACAGATAAACAACCTTATAGTTTGTCTTATTTAATGTCACACGATAATTTTTATGTGGAGGAGATAGAGTGAGATGCGAGAAAAATTATTATTTCCCTCCACGCTCCCGATTCCCAAACCCACGTCTTTCTGCATGTCGTTGCCCCGCGCATATCCGCCTGATCTGGCAGCAGGAGCTCCTGAAGAGCCCACGCTACGCCGGATCGAGGAACCCCAACGGCGGGGTGGACGCTGCTGGCGGTCGCGCGGGCGTTGTGGCAGCGGGGCTAGGTGCCGCAAGCGGAGGGCATGCGAGCTGCGAGGCGACGGCGCCTGACGGCCACACGGGCAGCGGGGCGGTCTGCACCTCGGCGAGGCCGCCGCTCGCATCAGCGACCGTCGCCGCCTCTTCCCTCAAAGCCACGCCCGTGGAAGCGAGCCGACGCTCCCCGCTCGAGCTCCGTGCACCAGGAAGATGCACATGGGTGAGGCTGACGAATGGCGGCTCGAGATAGCCAGTGGCGTGCGCCGAGACCAAGCGGTCGCGACAGTGGCCGTTGCGGGCGGCTCGACCTCGCCACGGGAGTGCTCTGCAGAGCTGGGATCTGGCAGTCGCGACGGCCACTGCGGCCCATAAGAAGGGGCGATGGCAAAGGCAAACCTCGCTGCTTGAGCCATCCTCCGGCGCCGCCCTGACGGAGGCCCACCGAGCCCCGCGGTGATGGCTGGAGGCAATGTAGAGGGAAGCGGCAATGTCGGATCCGGTCGGCAACAGCGGAAACGCGCCGAGCTTCGGAAAGTGCTGCACCGTCCAGAGGCACCACGCAGTGGACCAGCGCACGGTGAAGAGGGGTCGCACACCCGCCCCACGCGCCTGGGGCCTGGCGGCGCGCACGGCCGGGTCGCGACGCGGCTGGCGGCGCAAGAGGACGGGTCGCGACTCGCGAGGCACGCCGAGGGGTACGGCAAGGAGGTCGCGGCGTACTGGGCCGTCGACGTCAGCGAAGGTGACGGCCCGAGGGTCGACGGAGGGTCGGGGGCGGGGATGGGTCGGCGTTCGTGGACTCGAGGACGCTCATTGTGGCCATGGACTGGAGCGACAAGAAGGCCATGGGGGACCTCGCCATCGCCGGACATGTATGTGCGCTTCTTGGTTCATCTCTTGTTTGACCATTGTTAATCCCTTGTTATTTAGAGGCATCCTTTTGGCTTGACGACTCGAAGAAAAAGCTTGATTTTATTTCTGAATTGTGAATTTCTGATGCGAGCAGGCTCGAGCACTGCTAGAGTGGCACAATACGGCGAAATTTTGTGGAGCTTGTGGAGTAAAGGCTGTTCCTAAGCCAGAAGGCGTAAGCAGTGCAACAATGAGTCCTGCAATTGTTACAGTTATTACAGGCTCATGAATTACATCTCAAGCTGTCTAAGTGTTATTTTGGGACATGTCATCAGTAAAGAGGGAGTAGCAAATAATCCCTCCAAGGTGGAGATTATTAAGAGATGGCCTGTTCCTAGTTCTGCAAAGGATGTTAGAAGCTTCTTGGGGATGGCTGGTTATTATAGGAGGTTTGTGAAAGGATTTGGTGTGATTAGAAAAACCTCCGACCAATTTGTTAGAATGAAAAGGGGCAACAGTTTTTTTGGACTTCTGAAACTCAGGATTCATTTTTGGCTCTGAAGGAAGCTTTAGTATCAGCACCTGTTCTAGCTCTACCCAATCTTGCCAAACCTTTTGTGATCTTGTTGTAATACAGCTCCAGTGACAAGGGAATTGGACCTGTATTACAACAAGATGGCCATCCTATAGCTTTCATCAGCAGGGCTTTTGGACCTAGAAATCAGGGTCTGTCTGTGTATGAAAAAGAATGCTTAGCAATTTTATTTTCTGTGGATCAGTGGAGAGCATATTTGCAACATGCTGAATTTATACTGAGAACAGATCATAAAAGCCTAATAGACCTAGAAAATCAGAGGCTGTCCACTCCGATCCTTGGCAACAAAAAGCACTAACAAAGCTTCTAGGATTGCAGTTCAAGATTCAATATAAGAAATTGCTAGAAAATAAAGCTACTGGTGCTTTTATCAAGGTGGCCTGACATGCAAACTTGCAAACTAGTGTGGCTGAACAAGTGGTGATGGGATACCAAAGTGAAGAACAGTCAAAGTCTTTTTTGGTTGAATTAGTGCTGGGTACAATTAAGGACAACTATTCTTTAACTAATGGGGTGATCAGATTCAAAGGAAGAATTTGGTTGGGCAGTAATGAAGCTTTACAACATAAAATTCTATTAGCTCTTCATGCTAGTGCCTTGGGAGATCAATCTGGTTTCCAGTTACATACACAAGAGTTAAAGCAATCTTTGTTTGGTCCCAGGTGAATAAAAATGTGCACTCTTTTGTTGATCAATGCCAGGTTTGTCCGCAGGCAAAACCAGAAAGAACCAAGTATTCTGGACTATCGATGCCACTGCCTGTACCTGAACATGCTTGGCAAGTGGTCTCGATGGACTTTATAGAAGGTTTGCCTACTTCAAAACACTAAAACTGCATATTAGTGGTAGTAGATAAATTCTCCAAATATGCCCACTTCTCCAACTATCACGCCCATTTACAACTTTCACTGTGGCACAAACATATATGCAGAACATCTATAAATTACATGGTCTACCTCTAGCAATCATTTTTGATAGAGATTGTATTTTCACAAGTAACTTATGGCAAGAGCTGTTTAAACTAGCTAGTACACAGTTACAAATGAGTAGTGCTTATCACCCCAAACTGATGGACAAACTGAGAGGTTTAATCAATGTTTAGAAGCTTATTTCAGAAGTTTTGTCCATAGTGGTCCTAAGTAGTGGGCTAATTGGTTGCACCTTGCTGAGTATTGGTATAATACTTGTCACTATTCTTCTTTGGGAACATCACCATATGAGGTCTGTATGGGCATTCTCCCAAACATTTTGGTGTAGAATCTGTAGAATGTGCAGTACCTGACTTGCAGGAATTGTTGAGTGAACGTCACAAGATGACTGGCTTAGTCTGAATGCACTTACAAAGAGCTCAACAGCGCATGAAAAACCAGGCCGGCAAAAAGAGAACTGAAAGAACATTCTCAGTTGGAGATCCGGTTTTTCTCAAGTTATAACCATATGTGCAGTCTTTAGTAGCTGCAAGAGCAAATTACAAGTTAGCTTTCCGATACTTTGGGCCATACAAGGTAGTGAACAAGATCAATGAGGTGGCACATGAACTGCAGTTACTAGACAACAGTTCAGTGCACCCGGTGTTCCATGTTTCACAACTCAAGCCAGCGGTGGGAGCTAAAGCACAGGTCAGTCCTGAATTCCTGAACCTAAGCTTAGCTTTCAATTTCTTGTTGCTGTTTTGGACCATCGTCTTTGTACTCGAGATGGAAAATTAATACCTCAAATCTTGGTGCATTGGTCTGGTTGGCCGACGTTAATGGCGACCTGGGAGGATAAACACATGATCAAGGAGAAGTTTCCTCATGCACCAGCTTGGGGACAAGCTGTTTTTCAAGGGGAAGGGGATGTCAGAGCATACCTGACGGCAAGATTGCAGGAAGCGGGAAGGCATCAATTGCTACCGGGCCAGCGCGGTGAGGAGTTCGGCCCGGGAAGCCCAACCTGAAGTATACCGGTGATGAATGGGTTAGGGCGTCAGTGGCCCATGTGAGCAGCCAGACTAGATAACGATGAGGGAGTGGAGAAGCAAGGACTTGGCTATCGAGCTGTAGGATGTTGTCCTGGTTGTTGGTGGCGAACAGGAGGCAACGATGGCGGCGAATCGAAGGCGTTGGTGGCGGTGAACTCTACATTTGTTCGTTGTTGATACTAGTATCCCACACACTGTCCTAGCTATATCGTGTTGCTTACAGAGAAGGAAGTGGGAGTTGAGGGAAGCTGATGTTGCACGGTGGAGCTGGAGCGTGACCCGATGGCTTGGGTTTTTAAGGAGGTTTCTACCCGCCTTACATAGTCGCGGGTAGGGTTACAAATTTGCTTCGAATCTAATTGCAATCGGTTACAGGAAAACAAAACTGAGCTTTAGTACAAGTTATACGTATTTAAACGATCCTATTTCTATCTCTATCTTTTCGTGTCGATGCTTCACCTTGCTCCCCACTTCCCCGTCTACCATTCGGACGAGCCGTACCACCCCTTGCAGGGAGACAAGTCCATCTGAGTGGTACCGGGGCCAAATCTCCATAGGAAATGTGAGGGTCATGAATCATGATCCATTACCACGTACGCTGGACGCGAGCACGGCGGCATAAACGGCGATGCAGCGGCGAGGTCTGCTATCCTGCAACGACGTGGAGGAGGTGGCGCGAGCACGGGCTGCACGGCGGCATAGACGGCGACGAGCCGACGACCAAAAGTGACACGCGGAGCAGGTTATACGTGGGCCAGGGCAGCAGGCCTCGCAATTGACTGGTTGACCATGCTGGACTGCGTTGGGCCCCGTGGTAGTGATCCGAGGTGGATTTCGGTGGGTCCCGGATGTCAGACGGGGAGATCGGAGCTGATGGCGTGGATTTCCCTCACAACTTTATCCACACGAAAAGGAGCGGTGGGTGGGGGAGGCAGTTCGGAGCTGATGGCGCAATGGAGCACCGCGGCGAGCCTAGACCGATGGATTGGTCCACGGCGCTGCGGCTCGCCGCCGCCGCCGCAACCGTGGCAGGCGCCGGTGCCGACCGTGCCGCCGCCGCGGCCCGCGAAGTGGAAGGGCAGGATCGGCTGCGCGTCCGTACCAAGGGAGCTCAGCGCCGCCGCGGAGGCGGAGCAGACCGCGCGGCCGCTGGTCGACGGGGACACTGAGGTTAGATTAGTAATCTTGCACATTTCTAGCTGCACGGCGTGGTGCCATACAGAGCTCGTGCCTGCCATTATCGTAAGCTGATGCTTCTTCTTTCATCTTTTTTTTTTTTGGGAAAACTTCTTCTTGCATCTTGGTGTCTTGTCCCAAGGAAGAAGGTGTAGTGTGCGAAGCCTGCAGCGGCGCGGGGTGGCTGCTCTGCGACTTCTGCAAGGGGAAGAAGAACAACGTCAAGTCCGAGGGTACCCGGGTGTACCGCCGCTGCCCGACCTGCAAAGCCGTACGCGACTGTTTTCTCTGCTGCAGGCTTGTTCATTCAGACCACTCCCGGCATCCCTTTTCTGAATCCTGATGAACGTATTGCGTCGCTGCAGGCGGGTTTCATCCTGTGCCCGAGATGCAGGGTGTACAAGTGCATCACCTTCCCGGAGAGCAACGAGTCGTGACGGGCTCTGAGCGGCTACCGGGGTATCTGATCATGTTGGACATTTTCGCTGCCTTACTTTTTTCTTCCTGATGACTGCGTTGTGGATCATCTTTCAACCGTACAGCATTCTCCGTAGTCTGTACACACATGTTCTGAATTCTCTGTAGTCTGTACACACATGTTCTGAATGTCAGGCCACTGCTGTTCTCCTAGCTTGGTCTTTTCGAATTATCAGTATGCAGAACATGATATGATCTTTCGTAGGAGAATGATGCGTGTCCATCTTTCGTCCATTGTACTGCTATTGATTTGAGTCCATTTGACTCCGTCTGTTGGCCTTCACTTGTATTTTTTTTTGGTAGCGATAATTCTCTACGACTCTACCGTACGACGGAACTTGGGTTGTGTGCGGTCGCAGAAACCGGAAATAATTCCATTTTCGAACTTGTTCATTTGCTCATCTCGGTAGTCTCAATCACTCAAACATTTAGATAGATTGAATGTGTACAAAAGGCTAAGAAAATAAAAATTAATCCGAGTTACATGAATGGTTTAGCATTCACCCTATACTCTATTAAGGACTGGGTAAAAAAGCGAAGCCAAAAGAGCCAAACAAAAGAAAACTACTTTGGCTGTGTCCTCTCTACAGGCTCAGTAGAAAATTACAAGTATGTATAACATCTCCTCGCACCACAGGACACCACGGCTGCTGGGACTGCCTCGAGCTCCTAATTCCTTTCCACCTCAGGATTTGAATAGCATTGGCAGTTGCAGCAACTGCAGCAGCTTGTGCGACGAAAAAATGATGGTTTGTTGCTAAATATATAGAGCCAGAAAAGGGTACTACAAGCAAACAGCCACATAGTGGTGTTCTCATATTTCTTCGGAGCTACAATAAGCCTGCAGACAAGGATGAAACAAATAAACCTTCAAACTTTAGACCCTATTTGTTTGAGCTTCCTGATAGCTTCTCAGCGTGAAAAGCCAGAAGCTCAAATAAACAACGATTTTCTTGCATAGCTTCCGAAAAGCTGGAAGCCTAAAAAGAGTTTTATAGAAAACAACTCAGTTTTATGAGCTTTTCGTAGCTTTTTGACCTCAGAAAGCTAAACACATCTTCTGAAAGCTAATGTTGTCTTTTCGGAAGCAAAAAGCCAGCAGAAGCTTTTCAGAAAAGCTCAAAAGCTGCAGCTCAAATAAACATGCCCTATTTATATTATGTTGCCAAGTTCAAAATAGAGTTACTGGCTTTTATTTGCAAAAAGTTGAAGCAAAACAATAACAAATAAAATCTGGTAACATGCAAACATTTCGAATACAAGTTGGTGCTATAGCCACGCCTCCATATGCTTCGGATTCAGAATGGTCTGGTTGTTAATGTTAAGGTAGATTAGGATTAATTTTCATCTCCATCTCGATGATCCCTTAAGACCCTAATCACCATGTATTCTACATAAATAGCTCATGCGGCCCAATAGTCAATACACATCAATCCATAATTCACATCGTAAGTAACATCCAAAACTCTCATGGTAACGTTACAAATTTTCTTCATCAATTTTCCGCAGAACGTTGAAGTTTATGGAGCCCATAATCATAATGTTTTTTAAAAAAGACCAATATCAGAAATAATGGTAATGGTCCAATGTATATGTTAAGATTTCACTTTTGCTTAACTTAAAATCAAACAGCAACAATAAAACCTTTAGTCCCAATCAATTTGATGCAGCCCAGAAATGGAACACATCAACAGGATCAATCCAAATTCCAGCCAACAAAACAAGAACAACAACAACATGGATGACAGGATATGCGCAAGCGCATTTAATTTAATAAAGGAAACAAAAGAAGCAGAAAGCTACATTCGTACAGAAAAGTAAGCATGGTTTTCATCCAATTGATCCATTCATCCAACATCCATCGAGAGATAACTGATAAGTACTTACGTTGCTCCAGTATATTCTCCGTGTTGCGTTTTAGCTTGAGATGAAGGTTGCTTGTTGGTTGCACTAGATGAAAAAGTTCGCCTCGCTCCTCCAACACAATCTAATAATGACTCCCTGCAATAGATGTTGATAAAGCGCATTTCACATGGTGGCCATCTCGTTCTAGCACCAGCTGAGAGCATGTGAATGTGTTGAATTACCTTGTAGCCTGCATTGGGCAAGAATCTAGTCAGAACATGCACTTGGGATAGATATTTATTTCCCAAGTCTAGAAAGAATAATTCTGATGTAATCTTTGCCAAGCTAGCTATCTAACATCCTAAATTATCAAAGATGTATGGCAGGATGTACTGAAGCAAGGAGCATAAAACAAATCAAAGAAAACGGGAGAAGCAACCGAAGTTTTTTTTCCCCTTAAAAAACAGGTTCAAACATGCAATTGTGCCGTACATTGCTACATTACAACCCCAACCCCAACCCCCCCCCCCCCCCCAAAAAAAAAAAAAAATTGCACCCTAGCTATGGTAACCATCAAATCCCTGCCTTCCCTTTTCTTTAATTTTTAGATGAGGAGCAGCCTTTGCTTATACTTTAACTCTGCCCTAAATCTGGTAAGTGTCAAGAAAGTAAACATGGGCCTGTACGGAAGTCGGATCCATAATCGAAGTAGCTATATATCTTTGGAATTTGGAGCTAAATTTCCCCCGAGCTTGTTTGGAATGCAGGTATGGAAAACGGAAGAATGGTAGAAAACGCGGGAATAAGATGTAGCCTAAAGTGAAAAACTACGGGAATCTGGAGTTTGTACGTACCGGAACCGGAACAGTGCGGGTGATTGGAGCGGCGGCCCTAGCAGAACCAGCGCCGAGGTGGGCTGCCGATCTACACGTGCCGGAGGAGACCTTCTGGAACAACAAGCGGCCGGCCATCTCCGATCGGTGGATGGAACAAGACGAGACGAACTCGCAGGCCAATCGAGTTACTTGGAACCAACAGAACAAGACGGAAGGCCGCAAGTACGGGCAGCTCGTTTGGTTGGAGGTAATTGATTTTAAACATGAACATTAAAATTCTCAAGTTTATTTGGTAGGCACGGGAGTTTTAATAGGATGAGGAATGGAAGTTTAGAGGAGCTAACTCCCACCAATCACTTTTCAGGGGGAGAGGTGGAAATTGGGTGGAAGTTTATTTTAAATGCAAGATGGATGCATCTACATTATTAATCATTACATTATTAATCATGACTTAAGATATAATTTTCTCCCTCTAAACCCTTATACTAAACAAGAGATATGAAGTCTCACTTAAATTTCTACAGTTAATTCCTAAAAAACAAACAAGAAATGGGACTAAAAATTATGAAATTATATTCATAAGTGGATTCCATCCTCCAACTCCCGCTACTGATTCCCATGGGCGTTTAGTTGCCAAACGCACCCAGAGAGATTTGGATAGGCTTCGTTTGTCAGGGTACGCCTTGATCTTGGCTTCTTGCCTATCTAAATGAGGTTATTTCGTTTTATGCCCTCCCGGAGTCCGAAGGGTGACAATATGAAAAAGAATGCCATCCAAAAGGGTCGAATTGAGAATTATACATGCAAAAGGGAGGCAGATTCTCCGGATCGCGATGACCGCTGACGCTGCGATCGATGTCACCACAGACGACGAACGCGTGACGACTAAGGATCGGAGCAGCTCGATCTGCTCGCCATGGTCGTCCATCGACAATGATCCGAGGAGGATTCACGTGGGGTAGGGTGTAAAAGAGCGGGAGCACTTCTCCTGCCAAATGATCAATTTTTCAGGAAGCATACTCTACACATTTACCATTACTTAATTACCAGGCAATACTCTCCTAACTCTGTCGCGACGAACATATCAGAGAACCACCAGCTTTACATACGCATAAACCACCGACACCAGCAAAACCCAACAGTTTCTATGGCATGCTAGAGAGAACTATACCCTGTATACTCTTTACCACTGTACCAGACCTCTTTCAAGCATCTGGATGCAACACGAGGACGATGGAAGAGTAGCTGAGCATAGGGTAGAGGTTGGAGTTGAGGAAATGGGAGAAGTGGTTGATGGTGAGTGCCCGGTCCGGCAGGTCATCGGCGAGGAAGTCATACGGTGCAGCCTTGCCTGTGTCCACCACTGGCTCCCATCGGAACCCCGGGCGCTCTGGAAGTCCGACAACCACCGGCAGGTGGCTGGTGTTGAAGGCCACGTAGATTTCACCTTTGGTTTCATCCTTCTGCGGTGAGAGATACAAGAGACGTCATGGGTTAGTTTCCTTTGGAAATATTTCATTGATCTACTTAATGGTAGAAAATAATGATTTTTGAAATAAGTGTGCTGATGTGCGGTGTGTTATTTCCGTACCATGGAGAAGGCAACGAATCGGCTCCCCTCCGACCAGTCAGGCTTCCCAGGCTGATGACCATGCCAATGCAACTGTTCTGAAGTTGGGAAGTCCTCAAGGCCAAGAGATTCGCATTCCCTGTAGCGCACATCAAAAGAAATGAATAGGCAACATGAGATGAGACAAAGAATCTCAATCCATTTAGCCAACAGAGGCCTCATCATTAGTTCCACACAAAAACTGTTCAGTGGAAAGAGTATTTACTTGCGGAATTTGGTCATGAGGCGGCAGAATCTGTACAAGTCAGAGGATTGCTCTTCCTTCTTATCCCAACGGAAGTAATTGACCTGCATAGCAACAATAACAAGATGGAGAATTGCAAGAATGTCAAGGAAATTAATTAGAATAATATATAATAGCATTGCACTGACATAATGGTCATGGCAGTATGTATTGTTGTTCCCTCCCTTTGTATGACCATATTCATCGCCCATGTAGAACATCGGAACTCCCTAAAAATTTGGAAAATGAAAACAATTTAGAAGGCAGGAAGCCGGAAAGAGGACTCAGAATTAAAATATGTAAGCTCAGGACCACTTCAACCTTACTCCTAGAAGCATGTATGAATAAAAACTGAAACCTTGTCTGGCATATGATGTAGATGGTGACCAATTATTTACAGATCCAACATTATCAAATCTTTCTGTTAAAGTAACTTAATTTTCCTATGTACGAAGATATGATTTAGATGGTGACCAACTAATTGGATGCTTGATACAGCATGGCATATTCTTTTGAAAAGCACAGCTTTTATGGTAATTAGTCACATAACCTAGTAACCCTTATTAGTTGGCTGAGCACCACAAGGATTGAACCATTGACACACTTTCCGGTAAATCACTGATTGCAAATGCAATCTTTACACTGAATAATAGGCACTTGCAAACACAAGCCATAGGAAGTTTAAAGATCAGACAATAATTCTTACTTGAGAAACCATTAGACAAACAAAGAAATTGCGCATTTGCCTCTTCCTCAATCTCCTGACTGATAGGCTTGCAAATTCTCCTTCCTGCATTATTCAAATGATAAAATTGTAAATGTGATGCACTATACCGAGATGATTCTGCATACACTTGCCACATGAATTTAACTGGAAGTGAAATACATTGTTTGAAACAATTTTACATAGCATAGATATCTAACCATGCATAAGGTAGAGCATAGTTCATCAAATTCTAATGATTTTACGAACATGTTTCCCCACTAGCATCAGTGACCAACCTAGCTTGAACACATTTACTGCTTATGCAATATACAAGGTGAATTGTCTCTACAAACCATGGCATGTGGTAGGCGAAACCAACATATGGCTTGGCCATGGAGAAAACCATCACAAGGTTATTTGCCAGAAATTTGACTGCAGAGAAACAAGTTACAAGAGACACAAAAGCATGAGATTTCTGAATTACCTCCCCACAATTCCAGCTAAGATTATGATTTTCCCCATCTCTGTTGTCCTCACCATTTGACAAGTTGTACTTGTTATTGTATGTCACCAAATCAGCCAGTGTAAACCCATCATGGGCACATACAAAGTTGACACTGTGCCAAGGCTTCCTCCCACCTGACTGATGATAAAAAAGCAAGCTATTGTGAATTTCACAATTTCATTATTACTAGACAAAGCGAAGCATTCAGCACTTTACAATTAATGTCTTCCCTCCAATATACATGAACATAGTAATACATCATTCAGTGTCACTTCTTCTCATCCAGTAAAAAAATAAATGCATTCCTTTTTTGAACAAAAGCAGGAGCACAGCTGACCCATTTAAGAAGGAAGCAAGACTGTTTTACATGAAAAAATAAATAAATATATGGCTAGTCACCCAAAGAAAGGCACGACATCCTTACTTGCAGGTTGGATACTAAAGGTTATACTAATGCAAAGAATGTGGAACTTTTGTAATGCTTGTAGGTAAAAATATATACTATTATCATATTTTGCATACCTGTTCCACCACCCAGTATTTTCAAAAGATTCTGTTCAGATCATTTAGCACTATTCTCACTGATGGGTACCCATGCTACATTG
This sequence comes from Setaria italica, assembly GCF_000263155.2. NCBI lineage: Eukaryota > Viridiplantae > Streptophyta > Magnoliopsida > Poales > Poaceae > Setaria > Setaria italica. The sequence goes on along the minus strand of NC_028455.1, from coordinate 32,910,294 downwards.
CTACATACCTGGTATAATTGTGGACTTCCACAGAGACATTCAGCAAAAGCACCAGCAAATCCATCTGTGCCTTTAATGAACTGGCGCACGGTATCACGATACTGAGAAAACAACAACACAAATCAGTACTTTGGTGAAATAACTGCAGAGAAGGACGAGAAATTCAGTAAATGTTGGATTAGCTGAAGATGAATGCAAATGACTATATATACATTCTCAAAATTTCATCAGAATCATGCCCTGCTAAAAACAAACAAACACTTAATAATGTTGTCAGGAAGGCTCTTGTCTAAAACATGCATTTCGGTAACCATTATAATGTTACCTTTCTTAGATATTTAACATTCTTTTCATATGAAATTTTAGTTAAACAAATGCTGTTTTTTTTTTGGGGTGGGGGGGGGGGGGGGGGGGGGGGGAATCCTGTTCCGGTTTGGACTGACCCATTTCCCTGAAAGATTGGTGAC